>NC_057807.1:567719676-567925514 GCF_018294505.1 Triticum aestivum
TCTCAATATTCTTTCAGCAAGAGACCAATGCGATGTCTTAAGATAACCTAGATAACTAACATTAAGCCCACTAATTATACCATAATCAACACTAAAATACATTTAGGGTCTAGATGCAATTTCAACTTCTTTCGCAGCAACGCTTTCAAAAACGAATAAAAAAATCCTTGCTCCTTCGTCGCCCCTTTCAGATGAAAAGGATCAAAAGAAAAAATGCATCATGTGTGAATTGACAGGCAACATCCGCCATACCTAGGGGTTGCTACCTTAGCGTCCTATTTATGAGCAGAGACGGGCACCGCCATGTTTGATGTCAACTAGAAGCCATTGGTGGGCCCTTGCACCATCAATGATGGATGTTGCCACTGTAGACGTGGGCTTCCACGTGCAGCCGTTGCCCGCCCACTACACACCTAAAATATGGGCCCCAATCACCATGTGCAACACTGGCCCAATTTGATAGTATCTTGGGAAGCAATCAGAGAATGTTTCTATGAATATAATTGTTGAAAATACCGGTATTTCTACAATTAATTGCATTAATGATTTTTAATCGATTTGTAAGATCAATTGCAATTAAGGCAATCAATGTTGTTTCCAAATTATGGTGGTGCGATAGATACATCATTGGAGCAATGTTCGACATTGGATGTAGATGGTTGAATGGTTGGGATCGTCCTGATTCACCAAACTCGTGATTTTGGAAGAAGCAGTGGATTTGCTCGTTGATTGCAAGTAGATTGAGTTTTTCTTAAGCATCAATCGGTTTAGTTTAATTCAAATTTAGTTCACTGAAAAAGTGTAACCTGCACTTTTCTAGAAAATTGTAACTAAATAAAAAAAGTGTAAGTTGCACTTTCACTAAATTGTTGCATGGCCACCTCTACGGACGTGTCCTGCACATATGCTACTCAGTGGATGCCTTTGTAAGGTCCTGACCTGGCTCAATTCCGCAGGTGGGCCTCTCATCGTCGGAGCTTGATATCCCGGACATTCTGGTCGTGGAAGAGGAATTCGTTCAGAAATTCGTGTGTGGTGTCTGGTTTTTCGTTGTTCACATGTGTTCACGTCCAACAACGGCCTCACTCGGGCTGCGGCATGGGGTTTTTCTGGAGTAGCTCCGGTGCAAGTGGCTACCGGAGCGGAAACGCATCAAAAGGCTTGCCGCAAGGTGGAATCATGCTAGTGGAGAATCATGGAACAAGTTGTGTTGTCCGAGATCCATGAGACGCAAAGACAGACAACATCTATCGAGGCCATTAATCTAGGGATCGTCACCCTGTTCCATGACGCGGATCCCCCGATACCGCATGAAGAATAGTGGATCATGAAGAAGGTGGTCTTCGAGGGTAAGTATTTGCCTTTCAAGAAGAGAAAATGGGTTGCCTTTGCTTTTTATTAACAACAACAAAATTGTCCAGCTGCAACCGTCCTGACTAGTGCTTCTCCAACTCCGAGGATTTCTAACAAATATAGTCCATCTCCTCCGTGAACATCGATTCGTGGATGAGGAGATTTCGTTCAACATGAGGAAAGCCAATGTGCTCGTAGTAATCAACATTATCTATGATAATAGTGTCATCCCAGTCCCACCTACCCAGGTCTTAGGGACTATTCTCAAGAAGTGGCCACGGGGGAAAACGCAGTCGTGGTTGTGGTCCTGCTCATGGTAGTAGATGTGGACGTGGACGCCGACCAAGCTCTGCAAGTAAGTCGGCCCATGCTACTTCGTCCTCACAAGGAAACCGGTGTTGGCTAATACATCCCTCTTGTCGAGTGCCTAACAAGTGCATGTTCACAATGTCACCACCTTTTCATGTGGCTGGTGGGCATGTCCTGGTTCAAAGTAGTTTGGAGGATGAATGTGATGGATATTTGGAATTGGACGGATTTTCACGCAATCAATAGGCTCAGGAATTCGCAAGAGAACAACGACGACTGTTCTTGGATCTGGACACCACCGACCAAGAGATAGACGGGATGCCATACGAGAATAGAGGACACCAAAACCAAGGATGGCCGTGCGCAACAGCACAGGAAGACCGCGAGGAGTGCGTTCTGTCGGACACCAAAGGGAGCACAAAACAAAACCGTGGAGGCAGCGGGCAGCAGCATAGAGAGAGTTAACTCACATATGTGGCCACACCGGACGAAGGCGCAGGCCACCCGGAAGTAGCCTTTGCCAAGTGGTCACCCATGTCGTTGTGCGATCTAGCCGCTGCCATTTCACATTTGAGCGAACTAGCATACACCATCCTCCGTGACCCAGGGGCCACTACCTCAACGTCCATTTCATGAGTAGAGACGGGCATCGCCATGTTTGATGCGGACTAGAAGACGTCGGTGCGCCCTTACCCCATCAAAGATAAACATTACGACTACCGAGAAGGGGCCCCACGTGCAACCGTTACGCATTTACTAGACGGCAACCATCCGCGTGCCCTTGGCCAACGCATGACCATCAGGCAGATACCGGCACGCTGCAGTCCAAAACACGACAATTGCAGGACCTTGGCGGCACTATCTGCCCAACTGACCCAAGTGAGAAGCGCATAAATCAACCATCATGTTATTTTGTTGATTCAAAGTAGATTTGAGTTTTTCTTAAGAGCCAATTAATTTAGAAAAATCAATTTAAGTTTACTAAATAAGTGTAGCTGGCACTTTTCTTAAAAAATATAACTAGATAAATAAAGTCCAAGTTGCACTTTGACTGAACTAATGTTGCACTTTTCTAAATTGAATGGCACTTCAGAAAGTATCATCGCCTTAGGCATATACGGAGAAGAGACCATCAGAATGTCCTGTTGAGTGTGGAGCCAACTGTTCAGCTCGCTTGGTATGCAGCTTTGATGGCCACGCACGGGCATAGACCATTACCAGCCAAAACCACTAGACACCATCATGGAACAAACCGAAGGCATCTCACCAAGAAGATCTTTTGAACAAATCACGGCTACTGCACATCCTTGTATAGTGGGTAAACAAACAGAATTACCACAAGAAAGAAACAGAGGAACTATAAATAAAAAGTGCCTACATAAACTTTTCAGATTCTTTATCTAGCATGTCTACGGCTAGGCTAACCTCTTTTTTTCGCCCCTTCTCGCTTTGCCTGGTCCAGCAAAAATGTGAAAGATATGCAGAGATGGAATCCTAGGTAGGTTGGCCGACCGATGGACAACTGAATGACAAGCATGAGCGGATAACGGAGAGCGGGCAGCTAGGTGTTGCAATGGCAGGGAGGTAGGCTGTCTTCACCGTGCAGCAAGGGAGCCTGGACGCCTGGCACCGGCGGTAGCGCAGCTCCATCACCAACTCATTCACCGGAGCACCCACTGGCCTATGGACCTCGTCTTTCGGCCTGCAGCTCAGCCACCGCTTGAGTAGGACATGCAGTGAGGGCAGACCGGCTCGTCATGGCATAGGATCTCAATCCAGCCTCCACCGAGATCTCCTCGGCCATATCTTCCTCCTGCTGTCGTGCATCGTGGATCGAGTCCAGGCGTCCGCCATCAGCAAGCACTGGCGCCGGGTAGCCTTGTAGAACCTGTCCCCACTGCCATGGCTCCTCAAGCCCTCCACCGCCCGAACCAACAGCTACAGGATCTTCGGCGGCTCCGTTGATCCGCCTCGGCCCTCTCTGACAAGGCCACGGGGGGTTGTTTCTGTTGCTCCGCTTCGGGAGGGTGGGTCGTGGTATCATCCCATCACTGGCGCGGTAATGCCATGCTCAACCTCCGCACCGGTGAGCGCATCGCCCTCCCGGATGGCGTGTGCATCCCCATTAACTCCGACGACATCAGGTGCCACATGATGATTTGTGCAGCCGCCAGGTCCGTTGCCCCATCTTCTGGTGCCCGCGTGGTCGCTGCCATAATGTCCAACCAAACAAACATGGCCTTCTGCCGCCCTGGCATGGAGTGCTGGACGTTGCTGCCGGCAGAGATGACAGCCCCGCCCAACACCCAAGACCTGACTTACCAATACGGATGGTTCTGGGCCGTCGACTCAGATGATGACCTCTACTGCTACAAGGCCGAACTTTTGTACATCTTGCCTACGAGTCCGTGCTCCCCGGACGAACGTGGCACACAGATCGATCGTATCCCGCTACCTCCTGCCCTCCGCCTCTGGCGCCGATCTGCTGATGGTGAGTAGATTCATCTCGCCGTTGAGGGGCCGCACGTCGTGGTTCTAGCTCTTCAGGCTACATAAGCAGCAAGAGGGCCGGCCGGCTTCCTGGTGGTGGCGCGTCTACCAGATGGCCGGGCAGGTACTCTTTGACGGCCGGGCCTGCTCCAAGGCCTTCGACATGGGACACGCTGGCAGCCCGGGCTGCATCTACTTCCTCGACGACGTCTACCCTGGTGGTCCGCACAGTGTCCTCCAGCTGAACGAGTATCCCTGCGCCGATGCCGGCGGATGGCGTTACTCAATCTCCAATGAGATCGAGCGTTGCCTGCCATGGTCTCCCCCTTCCGACACCTCGCCGTGCATTTGGTACCACCACTAATTGAGCTATACCCAGCAGGTTCAGTTTGAGGCATCATACAAATATCTATTAGTTTAATTAGAGTCTTTGTTGTTTGTGTTTACTCCTCGTCAGTGTTTCTTTTCTTTTGTACTCTTTGATTTGGTTGTAGTTGTAATATGTGAACCTGAAAGTTTCATATCCAGTTTGCTGTATGTGTGCTAAATTTGAAGTATGTCTTCGAACTCATTTCATCTATATGGATACTTTTATCAGCCCTTAGGTGGAAACAAATTATTCCAGGTAACATGGTTACTTGTATCAGACATTCAAACAAGGACACGCAATCATTTTAGCTAGCGGCGCATATAGTTGATGGACGGAGTACCTGACTCGAGATCGCATGGAAAAAAAAAGAATAAAGGTGGCTGGAATTCTAAGCTTTTGCTTCGCAAAACTATAATGTATACACTCTTTTTAGCAAGCGTGTGTGTTTGAGCCAGTGTTATTAGACAAGATAACAATGTACTGGCAGGCCGTCGGCACGAAGAGCTCTGATAGCTGTTACAACTTATGCAAGATTTATAGATTAGTAGAATCCACCGAAGTGTAATTATAAGCTAGTATACTCTCACTAATAACGAGAAGGAACTATTTTTTATTCAGATGCGTACAGAGATACATGTACTCTTATTCTTCACAAAAATGTTAACTGCACTTTTCTGCTGTACAAGGGTCATACGTATACTCTTATTCTTCACACAAATGTTAAGTACACTTTTCAGTTAAACAATGGTCCAAATAAGCTAATTGTTTCTGCAGCTATTAATAAATGCTGTGTATGAACAACATATTTTACTGAAAGGTGCAAATTTTAAAATGCAATAACACAATGGAAATTTATATGAACTCCTATCATTTTAAGGTTGAACTAAGAGGGTGCTTGGATCCAAGAGACTATTTTTAGTATGACTAAAAATAGTCTCTGTTAGAGGCTAAAGTTCCAAGCACCCCTGACTAAAGAGAGGCTAGGACTAGTCTTGAGGCTAAAATTTTTTAGTCATAGGAAACCTACTAAAATATGTATTAGCCCTCTCTCTCCTCATTTAATTCCTCTCATTTAACACATGCGAGTTCTGGATTGGAGGGTTTGGAGGATAATAAATGCTCAATAACTTGATTTTAGTCTCTTTAGTATTTGGATCCAAGCATGGGTGAGGCTAGCAAGTTTTAGTCCCACTATTTTTAGTCATGAGACTAAAACGATATGCAAGCATCCTCTAAGATAAATCTACATATGTGTTGACATGTTTGCTTGTTGGAATTGCATATATCATTCACAATAGTTTTATACGGATTCTATTCAAAGTGAACTTCCACTAGTCGAAGAAGGGTCAAATGTGAAGCACAATAGTGCCGGTTGGAATTTCAGCCGGCACTAATGTGTACACTAGTGCCGGTTCGTGGCGGCGATCAATAGCACCGGTTCGTGGCGAACCTTTAGTACCGGTTCATGCCACGAACCGGTACTAAAGAGGCTGTGTCAGCCTGCGGTCAGGCTATGGCCCCACCATCATCATTTAGTGCCGGTTCGTATCACGAACCGGTACTAATGAGGTTATGGCAAGCTGTTTTTAGTCCCACTTCGCTCCCCTAACAAGCCTTTTACCACCTTAAATATGTTATTTCTCAAACTATCACAAGCACTTGGTCTTCATTGAACTCTATGTGTAGAATTTGTGGCCGCAATATGAGTCTTCATCGGTTTATAAATTGTTGATGACTCATATTGACAATTCAGATTGTACACACAAAGATCATTGATGATCAAAGTATTTTTGATGTTATAAGATCATATTGACAATTTAGACTGTAAAGAAATATAAGATCATGATCTAAATGCTCTTATATTTTTTGCGTTCAGTATGCACCATTCAAAGCGACGCCATCAACTTTCAACCGTTTATGCCTTCATTTGCTATTTTTCATGCATTTAATGATTTGTTTTGAGAACTAAATGACCTGAAATTGAAAAGCACTACAAATGAACTCTGAAAAAGTTGAAACTTGGCATGGTATCATCATTTCACCCACATATCATGTTCAAAAAAGTAGAGAGGGTTACGGCAAAAACTGGATGCACTTCGTTTACAAACTGGACAATCTCTTTCGAAGTATTCGGGTTTATGAGGTTATGGCAAGCTGTTTTTTAGTCCCACCTCGCGAAGTGAGAGGGACTAAGAGCGGTTTATAAGCCCTGAGTGCGGAGACGATGAAGAAGAGGCTCAATGCTCACGTTGCTTAGCTTCAAGCCTTCAGGAATACGGTAGACTGCATGGAGCTATGCGCAGTGCAGTTTACACTATTCCGAAAGGCTTGAAGCAAATTAACGAGCATTGCACCTCTTTTTTATTTTTAATAACTTATTACAACTCCTCAGAAATAAATAGAAGAAAATAAATAATGCAGAAAAGGAAAAAATTATATAAAGCAAAAATATTCACAAAGAAACTGAATACAGCATAAAAGAAATAACTATATAAACAAATTAGTAGAAGAAGAGGAGAAGGAGGAAGAAGAAGAGGAAGAAGAAGAAGAGGAAGAAGAAGAGTAGGAGAAGAAGAAGAAGAGGAGAAGGAGGAAGAAGAAGAAGAAGAAGAAGAAGAAGAAGAGGAAGAAGAGGAAGAAGAAGAGGAGGAGGAAGAAGAGGAGGAGGAGGAGAAGGAGGAGAAGAAGAAGAAGAAGAAGAAGAAGAAGAAGAAGAGGAGGAGGAGGAGGAGGAGGAAGAAGAAGAAGAAGAAGAAGAAGAAGAAGAAGAAGAAGAAGAAGAAGAAGAAGAAGAAGAAGAAGAAGAAGAAGAAGAAGAAGAAGAAGAAGAAGAGGAGGAAGAAGAAGAGTAAGAGAAGAAGAAGAAGAGGAGAAGGAGGAAGAAGAAGAAGAAGAAGAAGAAGAAGAGGAACAAGATAAAGAAGAAAGAAGAAGAAGAAGAAGAGGAGGAGGAGGAGGAGGTGGTGGAAGAAGAAAAGAAGAAGAAGAAGAAGAAGAAGAAAAAGAAGAAAAAGACGAGGAAACTACTCAGAAATAAATAGAAGAAAATAAATAATGCAGAAAAGGAAAAAAATTATATAAAGCAAAATTTTCACAAAGAAACTGAATACAACATAAAAGAAATAACTATATAAACAAATTACTCAAAAATAAATAGAAGAAAATAAATACTATTCAGAAATAAATAGAAGAAAAAAATAAAGCAGAAAAGGAATAACTATATAAACAAATTACTCAAAAATAAATAGAAGAAAATAAATTATATTAAGAAAAAAACTTCACGAAGAAACTAAATACAACAAAAAAACTATTCAGAAATAAATAGAAGAAAAAAATAAAGCAGAAAATAAATAACTATATAAAAAATTACTCAAAAATAAATAGAAGAAAGTAAATAATGCAGAAAAGAATATTTTTTTATAAAAAACATGTTGGGGCGCTGCCCGGTGGGCCTGCCAGACCTTGGGTGTGCAAATACATACCCAGTAGGGCCAGCAGGCTCACAGGGCAGCGCGCCCTAATTAGGCCCAGAAGCCTGCTATATAGAGGAGTTCGAAATGACAGCCACGACTGGGTTTATAAACCAGTGCGGCTGCCCTTCGCTCGGCGAGGTGGGACTAAACGTAGCGCATAGCGCGTGGCAGCGCACGGGCATTAGTACCGGTTGGAGGCTCCAACCGGTACTAATGTGTTGCCCTTTAGTACCGGTTGGAGCCACCAACCGGTACTAAAGGCCCACGTTTCCCACCGCTTGGGCTGGCAAAAATTGGCCTTTAGTACCGGTTGGTGGCTTCAACTGGTACTAAAGGCTCCCCCTATATATACTCCACGTACGAAAAATGAGTTATCGTCGCCACTTTGTTCCACTTCTCGCGCGAGACATCGATCTAGCAGACGCCGCCGCCGCCGCGCCACCGTGCCGTCGCCCTCCCCGCCCCCGACGCCCGTCATCGTCGTCGCCGCGCGCCCCCGCCGCCCGTCGTCGTCGCCGCCCCCGCCGCCCGTCGTCGTCGCCGCCCCCGTCGCGCCCGTCTCGTCGCCATCCCCGGCCGCCGCCGGCCCGTCTCGTCGCGTCCCCGGCCGCCGCCGCCAGTCTCGTCGCCGTCCCCGGCCCCCGCCGCCCGTCGTCGCTGCCCCCGCCACCCGTACGCGCCCGGCCCACTCCATAGACACACACGCATACACACACACACTACACACACACACACACTACACACACACACACTACACACACACACATACACTATCTAGTTTATTTTTAGAATGTTAGAAATGTTATCATCGATGAATTAGAAATATGTTAATGTTTAGTTGAACTAGTTGAATTAATATATAGAACAAACTAGTTTATTTTTAGTAAATGCTTAGTTGAACTAATTGAATTAATATAACTAGTTTATTTTTAGTAAATGCTTAGTTGAACTAGTTGAATTAATATATATAACTAGTTTATTTTTAGTAATGCTTAGTTGAACTAGTTGAATTAATATAATAACTAGTTTATTTTTAGTAAATATAATGCTTAGTTGAACTAGTTGAATTAATGTATAGAACTAGTTTATTTTTAGTAAATGCTTAGTTGAACTAATTGAATTAATATATTGAACTAGTTTATTTTTAGTAAATGCTTAGTTGAACTAATTGAATTAATATAATTAGTTTATTTTTAATAAATGCTTAGTTGAACTAATTGAATTAATATAACTAGTATATTTTTAGTAAATTCTTAGTTGAACTAGTTGAATTAATATATATAACTAGTTTATTTTTAGTAAATGCTTAGTTGAACTAGTTGAATTAATATAATAACTAGTTTATTTTTAGTAAATATAATGCTTAGTTGAACTAGTTGAATTAATATATAGAACTAGTTTATTTTTAGTAAATGCTTAGTTGAACTAGTTGAGTTAATATATAGAACTAGTTTATTTTTAGTAAATGATTAGTTGAACTAATTGAAGTAATATAACTAGTTTATTTTTAGTAAATGCTTAGTTGAACTAATTGAATTAATATAACTAGTTTATTTTTAGTAAATGCTTAGTTCAATCAACAAAAGTAGTTGAATTAATTGAATTAGTAAGTGTTTAGTTGAACTAGTTGAATTAATATATAGAACTAGTTTATTTTTAGTAAATGCTTACTTTGAACTAGTTGAATTAATATAACTAGTTTATTTTTAGTAAATGCTTAGTTGAACTAATTGAATTAATATAACTAGTTTATTTTTAGTAAATGCTTAGATGAATTAATAGAAGTAGTTGAATTAATTGAATTAGTAAGTGTTTAATGTTTCGCCTAATATGAACATAGGAAATGTCGTCTGACAACGAAAAAAATTTCATTATGTGCGAATACTGTGAAGACCAGCGCGGCCAACGCGACAGAAATTTCCTTATTGATGGTAGGCGATTCAGCATCAAGCTAGATGAGACTTTCGAATTCGATACAGTAAGTCACAACGACAAATCTGTTTTCGTAATTAAGCATGACTTATATATGCTTCATTTGCCTGACTTATAATTTTTAATTTTCACTATTCTACTAGCGCATCCCCTGCCATGCAAGAATTTTTGTCTTGGATAAGATAGGTTTCAAAGATATGGAAACTATGGAGGTAAAGAGAGCTTACCTGAAAACTGAGCATGATGGTTATACTTTCAACGTCAAAGTATACAATGCACACACGTACACCTATTTTGAATGCAAAACTTGGCAAGAACTATGCAGCATTTGAGCCTGGTATGGTTATCACCTTTGATATTCGTCCGGAAGATAATATTGAAGGCAATAGAGACATATGGGTCGATGTGCAGACGCCTCCAGTTCTACCATTATGTGAGTTCTTCTCAACTATATTTTTGTCTTTAATATTGCTTATTCAAAAATAACTGACAACTAATTTCTATTGACAGCGTATCTCCATTCAACCAAACATGTCCGACGCTTGGTAGACAGGACCTACTACTGTCCCGGAGCTGAACTAAACTGCGAGAAGATAAGTCATTATGTTTCATGGCTTGAGGATCTTCATACTGTCAAGACAAATTTTCTTCCTGCACTTAGAAATGTTAGTACTCAAAACGTGCGACCAATAGTGATGGTATTGAACTACGGTCACATCTATTTAGGAATGATTGTAAGATATTTACTATTTGTCCTCAGTGCATATTTTGCATACATATTTTTTTTGCTAAACTTTCATTGCTAAGTATATTAATTAAGTACTATACGATGTTCTTCAACAGTGACTCCCGATGACAGTTGTGCCTCAGGGGATCGAGACTAAAGGTCAGATGTCAATTGTTAGCTTACGGCCAAGATATCCTGCATTGCACATGAATGCATTCAAGATTTCTAGAAGCGATGAATGCTTAATAGTGAAAGATTGGAGGAAAATTGTTTATTATCGCAGAGAAGTACTAGGGGGCAGCAATGAGAAGCGCAGCCCACGATTAGGAGACAGGTTCATCGGCATGCTCCAGTATGATCAATCAGGAGAGCTATACATGTTCTATGCTATTTTTCCAGAGAGAAAGTAGCTAGCAAGAGTGATTTAGCTAGTTCTTCATGCTGCTCTTAATTAGTACTTGTCCTTTCATGTCCGTGTTCTTCGTTCTGAACTTAAGTGATATGCTTTTGTGGTGTTATATATGAACGCTTATATCATGACAATCATGTTGAACTCGATGATTGGTTCTACTAGAAATTCTATATATATATATATATATATATATATGCATAACGTGTACAATGTGTAGTATCGTAAAGTATAAGCAAACGAAAAAGAACTAAAATGGAAACACAAAATTAAATGAAAAAGAAATCATAAAACTAAAAAAACCCCAAACCTTATAGTACCGGTTGGTCTTACCAACCGGTACTAAAGGGCTCCAGGCCCCCGGAGCAGGCTTGTGCCACGTGGTTGCCCTTTAGCACCGGTTCGTGCTGAACCGGTACTAAAGGGGGGGGCCTTTAGTGACCACAATTTAGTGCCGGTTATGTAACCGGCACTAAAGGACCTGGTGCTATTGCCCGGTTCTGCACTAGTGTTCGTTAGCTTGTTTTCTCCATTCTGACCATCTGTAGCTGTATAGTCTATACATCCCTACTGCCAAATTCTTAAGGCTGCAGCTGGGCGTCATCGGTGTTGGAGGCCATTGTCGGAGTCGTACCGTTGGCAAAGGTAAAACCTAAAGAACAAGGACAGGAGCATGGGATAGTGCGGTGTGGTTTGTCGCCTGTCAGTCGGCTGCAGTACTAAAACTGTTGGCGGAAGCCACTTCAACGCTGATACGGGGCTTTGGTACATGGACTCTGAGGCCATCTGCCGACTCATCCAATGACGCTCTTATACATGAAATTGGAGGGAGAGGGGCCACAAAATTTTGTGTCAACCCAATTGCTACCGAGATGAAAGAAGCTGGAGGCTTGCAGCATGAGCCATTTTGAGGCAGCCGAAGAAACTATAGAGTTTGTTCTATTGTTACAGATGAACAGAAGATTTTGGATCATGTATACTTACTTTCTTTAGTATCCGTAGAACCTCCAAATGGCTTATTTTGACATATATTGTATGTACTACTCCCTCCGTCCCATAATATAAGAGCGTTTTACCACTAGTGCATGGACTCTGAGGCCATCTGCCGACTCATCCAATGACGCTCTTATACGTGAAATTGGAGGGAGAGGGGCAACAAAATTTTGTGTTCACCCAATTGCTACCGAGATGAAAGAAGCTGGAGGCTTGCAGCATGAGCCATTTTGAGGCAGCCGAAGAAATTATAGAGTTTGTTCTATTGTTACAGATGAACAGAAGATTTTGGATCATGCATACTTACTTGCTTTAGTATCCGTGGAACCTCCAAATGGCATATTTTGACATCGACTGTATGTACTACTCCCTCCGTCTCATAATATAAAAGCGTTTTTAACACTACACCATTGTTAAAAAACGCTCTCATATTATTGGATGGAGGGAGTAGCACCACTTCTTAAGGTCCGCATGTTATTAACGCTATGCAGGTGTAATTATACATGGATTTGAAGAGAATTGACATATTCGAAAAACAATGTTGTACCACAGATAATTAACAATTGTATCAACTATTCTTAAATAGTTGACTTCCACTAAACCTAGTTCTCTCAACATGGGGCCTACCTCACCTGGTCTGCCATGTCAGTATCCACGTGCGGGAAAATCACCTAGTTTTAACAATTACTTACCCGAATTTATCGTCATTAGTGATTCCAAGAGAAACATCGCATACTGGGCAGGATTCGACTCGTCCTCATCTATTTTCTTCATAATACACTCCCGGCAAACCGGATACAGGAAGATGGTTATAATACATGCAGGCATGCAAGTATCATACAGAGATTTGAAAGAACCAAATTTATAGTTGCTCACATGTCACCTTCTCATATCGGACAGTTCCCTATGTATACGCTATAAGGTTTGTCTGTCGTTGTATGTAAACAAGCAGCGAAACACTCTCTCCTCATAAGAGAGCATGCTTCAGTCGCTAGGCATCTCCCTAGCCCCCCGTTCTGCTCTGATCCCGAGCTCCAGCAAACCAAATTATAATCACGGACTAGGGATTGATACCTACCAAAGGAGATGGAGGCCGGCAGTAGTTGTAGGAGTACGACTACCAGGAAGTGGATATCAGCCGCACTCGAGGTTGAGGGCAGTGGCGGAGGACGAAAAAAACTGAGGTGGGGCGGACCCATGATTAAATGTCTTGTGTCCACATGTATATCACACATACATTCATCTAAAAAATGTATATCACACACACACACACACACACACACACACACACACGCACACCCACACACACCATATCGAGCAATGCTATCATATAAATAACAAATTCAGATCATCATCCCCGCATGCGCTTTTGCCGTTGGCTGCCTGGTTGCCGCTCCAACAAGGATTCCTCGTCGCCAATTCGTGTCCACCCATGGACTGAAGCATGGACGAACTAATGAAGGAACTAGTACCTCTGGATCGAGCATTATGGATGGGAAGAGAGGATCAGTGACCATGCGTGACTTGTGTATGGCCCAATATTGTATGTGACTTGCATAACGCCCAATAAGAATTTTTGATGATCGATCTATATGTATAGGTGAATAATTGCTGCAAATCAAGCTAAGGAGGAAATCGGGGGGAAATGAAAAGACTAACCAGTAACTGAGATCTGAGAATGACTTGAGGGTGACTTGTGTTGGCTTGGCTTCCCCGAAAGCAGATTCAGTGAGACTGTGGAAGGAAGTCATCGCTGCACCTTATCTGCCTTCCAAGCTTGCTAGATCTACTGGTCAATAAAGAGTCAAAGCGAAATATTTTTATAATATGTGAGTTTTAGCACGTCACCTTGTATGCATGTTTGCTGCTATCTTATCTTATTCTTCTTATACTCTGTCAGTTTTAGCACGTAAGTATGCACGTTTGTTGCTAACTTATCTTATACTCAGTGGCAGAGGATGAAAAAAATTGAGGAGAGGCGCACCCATGATAAAATGTCTTGTGTTCACATGTATGTCACACACACACACACACACACACACACACACACACACACACACAATATCAAGCAATGCTATCCATAAAAATAATAAATTCGGCAATTTAAATATCTGACTGTAAAAATAATTACCAAAATGAAAATTCCACTTGAAAGACAAGTTGATTATGTGAAGTTAAATAATAAAATGCATTAAACACCATACAATGAAATCAATGATGACTAGTAAACTTGAAAATCATGCCCAGAAAATCAAAATCACATTCATCAAATTATACATAATATTGGAAATTTACCCTACCAATACAGATTACATCTTCGTGAACCAGGAATTAGAGAAAACCGAGGTATGCATCACTTGTGATTCTTTTGAGTGACACTTGGAGAGAGATTGAAAAGTTAGCTTGACATACTCTTCCACCGCTAGCGACGGAGTGGGATAGGGCAACCGCAGAACACTACGGAATTAATGTACTAGAAAAAAAAATCAGATCATCATCCCCACTTGCGCTCTTGGCATTGGCTGCCTGGTTGCCGCTCCTGCAAGGATTTGACGTCGCCAATTCCTGTCCACCCATGGACTGATGCATGGATGAACGAACGAAGGAACTAGTACCTCTGATCGAGCATTATGGACAGGAAGAGAGGATCGGTGACTATGCATGACTTGTATATGGCCCAATATTGTATGTGACTTGCATAAGGCCCAATAAGAATGTCTGGCGATCGATCTATATGTATAGGTAAAGAATCACTGAAAATAAAGGTAGGGGGAAATCGGGCTGAAATGAAAACACGAACCAGTAACTGAGATCTTTGAATGACTTGGGGGTGACTTGCGTTGGCTTGGCTTCCCCGAAAGCAGATTTGGTGAGATTGTGAAAGGAAGTCATCGCTGCAACTTATCTGCCTTCCAACCTAGCTAGATCTACCGGCCAATAAAGAGTCAAAGCGAAATCTTCTTATAATTTGTCAGTTTTAGCACGTCACCTTGTATGCATGTTCGTTGCTATCTTATCTTATAGTTGAGGGCTATCCTGCTCCGGCAACGGTGGCAATGGCCAATCCCGTAGCGGTTGAACATGATAGAGGTGGAGAGGGTGAAGACAGACGAGACCACAACCTCACCAGCAACCGCCCCGACAACATGGTCGAAAAGATAATCTCGCTCCTCCCCATCAAGCAAGGAGATCGCACCCAGATCCTCGTGAAAATGGTAAGATCCCCACACTTAGGCAATCACTTTAACCCCTCTTTATAGTGTCGCTTTCCTATGAGACTCAAATTGTTGGTGGACGTTGCGAGGAAAACAAAAAAAATCTAGGCACATGGAAGATATATCCATGGAGATGCATAGAAACGAGAGGGGATAGTGTGTATACGTACCTTATAGACCGTAAGTGGAAGCGTTTATTAAAGCGGTTGATGTAGTCGAACTTATTCGCGATCCAACCGATCAAGTGCCGATGTACGGCACCTCCGCGTTCAACACACGTTCAGCTCGGTAACGTCATCACCTTCTTGATCTAGCAATATGGGAAAAGTACTAGATGAGTTCCCGCAGCAGGATGACGTGGTCACGGTGACGGTAATGCTATCTTCGCAGGGCTTCGCCTAAGCACTCCGAAAATATGACCAAGGGACGAAACTGTGGAGAGGGGTGCCGCGCACGGCTAAGAGATTTTTGTGGCCCTGTGCGGCGCCCCTTCGGTCATATATATAGGTGGGGGAGAGGGGAGGCAGCCAGGAGGTGCCCCAAGGGAGGCTGAATCCCTCTTGGGCTCCTGCCCTAGCCGCCCCCCTTCCTTATTGGCGCATGGGAGGAAGGCAGGGGGACGTGCCCCCCCTTCCTCTCTCTCACGAGGAGGGAAAGGCATGAGGGGCCAACCCTCCCCTCTTTCCTTCCCCTAGCACTACTAGGGAAAACTTTATACACAGAATGTTACCAGTAGCGCTTGTTAAAATGAGGCGCTACTGCTACTTAGCAGTAGCGCGTCTGGCGGAACCGCGCTACTGTTACCAGCTTAGCAGTAGCGTGGCAGTAACAGAAAGCGCTACTACTATAATTGCCACACCGTTCCCGACGTGCTAGGTATAGTAGTAGCGCCCTTCTACGAACAGCGCTACTACTACAGATTTTAGCAGCAGCGCATTTTCCCTCCCCACGCTACAGTTAAAGCTATTTTCACCTACCCCCCGCGCGGCCTGATTCCCTCTCCTCTACTTCCTCCCCCAATTCTCCTCTACTATTCCTCGTCGCCTCCGCCTCGCCGTCGTCTCCCCCGACCCCGCCTCGCTGTCGTCTCCCCTGACCCCGCCTCGCCGCCGTCTCCCCCGACCCGGCCTCGCCGCCGTCTCCCCCGACCCCGCCTCCCCGCTGTCCCCCTCGACCCGCCTCGCCGCCGTCTCCCCAGACCCCGCCTCGCCGCCGTCTCCCCCGACCCTGCCTCGCCGCACCTCGGTGCCGCCGTCTCCCCGCCCTCTGTAAGCACTCTCCCCTTCCGATTCCTCTTCTCTGCTTAGTATGAACCCTAGCTATTTAGTGCTAGTTAGTATGAACCCTAGGCTATCTTTAGTGCTAGTTAGTTAATTACTTAGATGGTAATTAAGGCAGTAGTTCCTAGGTACTAATTAGTTAGTAAGAACTAGGTACTAATTAGGTACTAGAATATTTTTATTTATAGTAAGTTTATTTTTAGTAAGAACTAGTTGAATTAATAGAACTAGTTAGTAAGAACTTGTTTCTATTTTTTAGTTAAAGCAATTTTTCCCGCCTCGACGTGGACGATGCCTATCCCGCATCCTCGTCGTCGAGTCGGCGAAGGACGACACCTTCTTGACCAGATCGGCCATGTCCGGGACTGGGCTCCGCCGGGGTGGTACTGGGAGGCGCTACCTACCAGGGGGCGCAGGTTGGTGAGGAGCCAGCCTGTCGTTGACCCGAACCTTCTTTGGTGGCGGTCGCGTGGGCCAGTGACGATCCAGAGGCTAGAGGACTCCGCGGAGGTGGTGCATCACCGTGTCAGTGAGGAGGATGCGCACGTCCGTCGCTACTTGTTTGCGTTGGAGCACAGGCCGTTCTCCAATACCTGGCAGGTTCTCCGGGGATCTCACTGGAGCTATGATCCTGTGATGGTTCCTTCTCTGTGGGTGTCCACCGTCCGCGCCGATACCCATCGTGTGCTAGAGTTTTAGTTGTATTAGTGATGTTATATGTATGACACTATTCGTGATGTATTAGTGATAATATTCAATGATGTACGGACGCATGAGATGATTTACTTTTTCTTATTGAATGCATGCTAATTTGAGTCCTATAAGATATTTTGAAATGTATATCTTGTGTTGCTCAATATCCAAGTGGTCGGTCATGTTTGCAGGTTACACCTTCGAGTGGCCTATGTTTTGCCGGAGTGTTGGTTCATTTCCGTTCCGGCAAATTTCAGGCGCTCGATATGTCCTATTTTAGCAAAGGTCATGCCGGATTTTTTCGTGAATTTTGGCATGACTTGTGCCAGAATATGTAGGAAATATCGAGTGCCTCGGATTTGTGTGTTGAGTATCTTGGTAGTTGTCTTTGATCGATTTTCAATTAATGTTTCAACTATGAACATAGGAAATGTCTGACGACGAAAAGGATTTCGGTATTTTCAAATACTGCGAAGACGAGCGCGGTCTGTGCGACGGAATCTTCCTAGATGATGATAGGCGCTTCAGCATCAAGCTGGACGAGAACTTCGAAGTGGATACAGTAAGTCACAACGACAAGTCTTTTTTCGTAATTAAGCATGACATCTCCTTCATTTGCTTCAACTTATATTTTTTTTACTATTCTACTCGCGTATCCCCTACCATGCAAGAGTTTTTGTATTGGATAAGATAGGTTTGAGTCATAGTATGGAGGAAAAGAAAGTTTACTTGAAGACCGAGCATGGTTATATTTTCCATGCAAAATTATACAATTCAGACGACTACACCTATTTTGGATGCAAAACATGGCGAGCACTATGCAAGACTTATGCATTTGAGCCTGATATGGTTATCACCTTTGATATTCGTCTGGAAGATAATATTGAAGGTAATACCGACATCTGGGTCGATGTGCAGACGCCTCCAGTTATACCATTATGTAAGTTTATCAACCATATATATTTATGTCTTTGATATTGTTTATTCAAAAATAGTTGACAACTAATTTGTATTGTCAGCTTATTTCGGCGCAAGCAAACATGTCCAACGCTTGGTAGACAGGACCGTATACTGTCCTGTGGCTGAACTCAACTACGAGGAGCTCAGTCATTATGTTTCATGGCTTGAGGATCTTGATACTGTCAAGACAAATTTTCTTTCTGCATTTAGAAATGTTAGTACTGAAAATGTGCGACCAATAGTGTTCGTAATGAACTACGGTCACATCTAGTTAGGAAGGATGGTAAGATTTTTACTATTTGTCATCAGTGCATCTTTTCCATACATTATTTTTGAAGCTAAACTTCATTGCTAAGTATGTTACCATACGATGTTCTTCAACAGGGACTCCCGATGAATGTTGTGCCTTATGGGATAGAGACAAGGTACCATGAGTATTATCAGCTTACGGCCAAGATATCCTACAGATTACTTTAGTGCATTCAAGATTAGCGACGGATGCTTAATAGTGCAAGACTGGACCAAATATGTGATGGCGAAGCGCAGAGAAGTACTAGGGGGCAGCAAACACATGCGCTACCCACGATTAAGAGACAGGTTCATCTGCATGCTCCAGTTTGATCAAGGAGGAGAGCTATATATGTTTTATGTTATTTTATCTAAGAGAGAGCAGCAGGAGTGATTAGCTAGCTAGAAATGAGTTTGAGGATGATGATGTGCTACACTATTGCTATGATGATAAAATAGCTAGTGTTGGTGGTAATGACTATGATGATTATTATTAGCTAGTGTTAGTGGTGATTAAATAAATACTGTTGGTGGTAATGACTATGATGATGATTAAATAGCTTGTGCTGGCGGATTAGATTCAAGTGGAGGCAACATGTGATGCACATCGAAAGTACTACTAGTCCAAACTAGATCAAGTTTGGATTAGTAGTATACTTTTGACATGCACCACATATTGCCTCCACTTGAACCTAATCCACCTTCATTTGACACACTATGATGGACATAATGATGTAAACCTCATAACTGGTATTGTACCAATATTTGTACGATGGCGCATAAATACACTCAAAATAATAAAAAATAAAAAAATACTAGTAGCGATGGACAGAAAACACGCTGCAAGTAGCTACCTTAGCAGTAGCGCGGTACTGAATAAACGCTGCAGCTATTTGTCCTAGCAGTAGCGCGTGCGAGCAGGCGTTACTGCTAAGCAATAGCTATAGCGCCTTATTAGTAGCGTGGCCTCCCGTGCTACTAGTGGACACAAAACCCGCGCTACTCCTAGGGTTTTCCCTAGTAGTGTAGGGCCGGCGGCTAGGGAGAGGGTGCCAGCCCCCTTGTGGGCTGGTGTGTGTCTCGCCTTGGCCCATTAGGCCTATAGACCTCCCGAGGCCTACCGGAACCCCTTCCGGTGATCCGTTGGTTACCCGGTACAACCTGAAACCTTTCCGTTGTCCAAATAGCATCTTCCTATATATCAACCTTTACCTTCGGACCATTTCGGAGCTCCTCGACATGTCCGTGATCTCATCCGGGACTCCGAAAAACATTCGGTCACCAAGTCATATAACTCATATAACACTATATCGTTAACGAACGTTAAGCGTGCGGACCCTACGAGTTCGAGAACTATGTAGACATGACCGAGACACTTCTCCGGTCAATAACAAATACCACAACCTGGATGCCCATATTGGTTCCTACATATCCTACGAAAATCTTTATCGGTCGAACCTTATGACAACATACATAATTCCCTTTGTCTATCGGTATGTTACTTGCCCGAGATTCGATCGTCGATATCTTCATACCTAGTTCAATCTCGTTACTGGCAAGTCTCTTTACTCGTCCCGTAATGTGATGTGTATTACCGAGAGGGCCCAGAGACACCTCTCCGATACACGGAGTGACAAATCCTAATCTTTATCCATGCCAACTCAACTAACACCTTTGGAGATATCTGTAGAGCATCTTTATAATCACCCAGTTACATTGTGATGCTTGATAGCACACAAGGTATTCCTTCAGCATCCGGGAGTTGCATGATCTCATAGTCGAAGGAATATGTATTTGTCATTAAGAAAGCAATAGCAATAAACTGGACGATCATATGCTAAGCTAACGGATGGGTCTTGTCCATCACATCGTTCTCCTAATGATGTGATCCTATTATCAAGTGACAACATATGTATATTTTTAGGAAACCATAACCATCTTTGATCAATGAGCTAGTCTAGTAGAGGCATATTAGGGATATGGTATTTCGTTTATGTATCCACACATGTATTTAAGTTTTCGATCAATACAATTCTAGCATGAATAATAAACCTTTATCATGAATAAGGAAATATAATAATAACAACTTTATTATTGCCTCTAGGGCATATTTCCATCAGTCTCCCACTTGCACTAGAGTCAATAATCTAGATTACATTGTAATGAATCTAACACCCATGGAGTCTTGGTGCTAATGATATTTTGCTCGTGGAAGAGGCTTAGTCAACGGGTTTGCTACATACATGTCCGTTGCAAATTTTTGTGTCTCCATCCTTGACCTTTTCATGAATGGAGTAGAAGCCTCTCTTGATGTGTTTGGATGACTCGTGAAACCTGGATTCGTTCGCTAAGGCAATTGCTTTAGTGTTGTCACAAAAGATTTTCATTGGACCCAATGCACTGGTTTTACACACAGATCGGATATGAACTCCTTCATCCAGATTCCATGATGCGTTGCTGCAACTATGTATTCTGCTTCAAACGTAGATCCCGCCACGACGCTCTCCTTGGAACTGCACCAACTGACAGCTCCACCATTCAATACAAATATGTATCCGGTTTGTGACTTAGAGTTATCCAGATCAGTGTCGAAGCTAGCATCGACGTAACCATTTACGACGAGCTCTTTGTCATCTCCATAAATGAGAAACATATCCTTAGTCCTTTTTCAGGTACTTCAGGATGTTCTTGACCGATGTCCAGTTATCCAGTCCTAGATTACTTTGGTACCTCCCTGCCAAACATATGGCAAGGCACACATCAGGTCTGGTACACAACATAGCATACATGATAGAACATATGGCTGAGGCATAAGGAATGACTTTCATTTTCTCTCTATCTTCTGCAGTGGTCGGGCTTTGAGTCTGACTCAATTTCACACCTTGTAAGATAGGCAAGAACCCTTTCTTTGACTGATTCATTTTGAACTTCTTCAAAACTTTGTCAAGGTATGTGCTTTGTGAAAGTCCTATTAAGCATCTCGATTTATCCCTATAGATATTGATGCCCAATATATAAGCAGCTTCACCGAGGTTTTTCATTGAAAAATTCTTATTCAGGTGTTCTTTTATGCTATCCGAAAATTTTATATAATTTCCAATCAACAATATGTCATCCACATATAATATCAGAAATGTTACAGAGCTCCCACTCACGTACTTGTAAATACAGGCTTCTCCATAAGTCTGTATTAAACCATATGCTTTGATCACCTGATCAAAGCATATATTCCAACTCCGGGATGCTTGCACCAGTCCATAGATGGATGGCTGGAGCGTGCACACTTTGTTAGCACCTTTAGGATCGACGAAACTTTCTGGTTGCATCATATACAACTGTTTTTTAAGAAATCCATTAAAGAATGCAGTTTTGACGTCCATTTTCCAGATTCATAATTATAAAATGCGGCAATTGCTAACACGGAGTGACTTAAGCATTGCTACGGGTGAGAAAGTATCATCGTAGTCAACCCTTGAACTCGTTGAAAACCTTTTTTGACAAGTCGAGCTTTGTAGATAGTAACATGACCATCAGCGTCTGTCTTCTTCTTGAAGATCCATTTATTCTCAATGGTTTGTCGATCATCGGGAAAGTCCACCAAAGTCCATACTTTGTTCTCATACATGGATCCTATCTCAGATTTCACAGCCTCAAGCCATTTATCGAAATTTGGGCTCATCATAGCTTCCTCATAGTTCGTAGGTTCGCCGTGGTCTAATAACATGACTTCCAGGATAGGATTATCATACCACTTTGGTGTGGAACGTGCTCTCTTCAATCTATGAGGTCCAGTAGTAACTTGATCCAAAGTTTCATGATCATCATTATTAGCTTCCTCTCCAGTTGGTGTAGGCATCACGGGAATGGTTTTGTCTGATGTGCTACTTTCCAATTCGAGAGAAGGTACAATTGCCTCATCAAGTTATACTTTCCTCCCACTCACTTCTTTTAAGAGAAACTCCTTCTCTAGAAAGGACCCATTCTTGGTAACAAAGATGTTGCCTTCGGATCTGTGGTAGAAGTTGTAACCAATAGTTTCTTTAGGGTATGCTATGAAGACACACTTCTCTGATTTGGGTTCGAGCTTATCAGGCTGAAGCCTTTTGACATAAGTGTCGCATCCCCAAACTTTAAGAAACGACAACTGAGGTTTCTTGCCAAACCATAGTTCATATGGTGTCATCTCAACGGATTTGGACGGTGCCTTATTGAACGTGAATGCAGCTGTCTGTAATGCATAACCCCAAAACGATAGTGGTAAATCGGTAAGGGAGAACGCACCATATCTAATAAAGTACGGTTACGACGTTCGGACATACCATTATGCTGTATTGTTATAGGTGGTATGAGTTGTAAAATAATTTCACATTGTTTTAAATAAAGGCCAAACTCGTAACTCAAATATTCGCTTCCGCGATCAGATCGTAGAAACTTCATTTTCTTGTTGCGATGATTCTCCATTTCACTCTGAAATTCCTTGAACTTTTAAAATATTTCAGATTTGTGTTTCATCAAGTAGATATATCCATACCTAATCAAATAATCTATGAAGGTCAGAAAATAACGATACCCACCGCGTGCTTCAACACTCATCGGACCGCATACATCGGTATGTATTATTTCCAATAAGTCATTAGCTCGCTCCATTATTCCGGAGAATGGATTTTAGTCATCTGCCCATGAGGCATGGTTCGCAAGTATCAAATGATTCATAATCAAGTGATTCTAAAAGTTCATCCGTATGAAGTTTCTTCATGCGCTTTACTCCAATATGACCTAAACGACAGTGCCACAAGTAGTACTATTATTATCAACTTTGCATCTTTTGGCATCAATATTATGAATATGTGTATCACTACGATAAAGATTCAACAAGAATAGACTATTCCTCAAGGGTGCATGACCATAAAAGATCTATACCTACTAATAAAGCAAGGTGCGTTTCTCCAATTTTATCATCCGTTCACCACCGATTTTTTTAATATCCGAGGTGATACTAATTTTTTGTGGTCCATCTCGTAGAAAAAAAATGTCCAGAATTTCGTACATGGGCTTGCACGCGCTAAGGCCCAGAGAAGCCCACAGAGCTGGGAAACCTTATTTGTCGCACGAAGCATCACATAGTTGGATCTTCGCATAGGTTGCACACCATTGGGTCGGCCCATTCTCTTTTTCTCTGTGTTCTTATTTTATTTTTATTTTTATTTTTCCCTTTGACTTTATTTTTTGCTTTTTCCCATAAATTTTTACTTTTTTCTTCTTCAGAATTTCGTTTATTTACACATTTTCATTAAATCTTCAGAATTTCCAAATTTGTTCCCTTTTCAGAAATATTTGGAACTTTTAAATTTTATTCCCATTCCAAATTTCTTCAAAATTAAAAAATGTTCAAATTTAAAGAAAATTACATAATTGTTTGACAATTTTGAAAACAATTTGCATTTTTTAAAATAATAGAAATTTGAAAAATATTCCTGTTTGCTGAAATGTTCACAAATTCAGAACAATGTTTGTGATTAAAAACACATTTTTAAAAAGGGCTAATTATCCTTTTGCCCTCAGTGGTGTCCATATGCTCAGTTTTGCCCTCAGATGTGAATTGTGCTCAGTTTTGCCCCTAGTCCGTGCGCACCGACTCGTTCCGTGAACTCTGCCGTCTCCGTCAGGTCAACCTTTTGACTCGGCCCTTACAGGTGGGACCAGGCGGCAGAAATGGCCAATTTTATTCAGACCGTTGCACGCGTGGCTTGTGGGACCCAGCAAAGAGCCATTGAGCAGAGAGCCGTTGGCGGGTGTGCTATATAAGCGGGCGACAGCGGTGGTGATCACGGCGACAGAGAGCACGGCGGTGACCACGGCGAGAGAGAGAGAGCACGGCGGCGGGAAGCTAGCTGTGGAGGGCGCGGTGGTGGGAAGCTGGCAGTGGAGGGCGCGGCGGCGTTGAGATCCCCTTCGGCTCCGAGCTCCATGTCTTCCTCAAGCTCCCGCGCCACCTCGCGGATGCAGAGCCGGGCGCGTGTGGACATGCCTGTCTTCGTTTGTCCGCGGTGCCGGGCGGGCGTTGATCGAAGGGTTTCTCAGACACCGAGGAACCAGAATCGTCCGTTCTACGTGTGCAGCGAGAATGGGGTAAGAATCGGGGCAATTGCACCATTTTCGTCGTCGGGATGTTTGAGCAATGGGCTGATCTGTTTAGTGTTCATGCAGGTGACATGCTTCTTTCTTTGGGTCGATGCTCTGGCCAAGACTCTGATGAATGAACTGCAAGAAGAGCATGAAGAATGGTTGCGCATGTTGCCACGAACGGCAGTGGCCACACCACGAGCTCCGGAAGAAGAGATGGATGGCGAAGCACGCACTGACAGAGAGCTAGCTATTGAGCTTAGGATGTTGAAGAAGAAGGTTAGGAAGCTTGAAGATCAAGCACTACCAATACCCATTTGCAAATACTTTTGGGCATTTGTAGGTATGGTAATCGCACTGGTTGTAATGTTGAAAATGTATGGAAAGGCATGAATTATGAAGGAATTTGTAATCTTGAAATTGTTTGAGAAATTCACCTAGTTTAAATGTTGGTTAAAGTTGTTTAAATGTTGAAACAAAAAGAGAAGAAGTGACCAACATTTAAATATGTTGGAAAAAAAGAGAAGAAATTAGGAATTCAGAAACTTTTGATCAATGAAATGCAGCTCTCTGCTCTGCCTTTCTGTCCAAAAAAAGGTTGCTCTTGGGCCAAATTCAGAGCGTAGAGCCAAGTGCAGGCTAGACTAATGGGCCAACTGCATCCAATTAGGCCCATTCAGGGGTTTTCTTGCGTATTTTTCTGTTTTCTATTCTGATTTAATTTAGGCAGTAAATCATAATGCTGAAACTTTTTGTGGAAGCTAATTGAATTATTCCGGAGCCAAACAATTAATGTTAGAAATTTTTGGAGCTGTTAATTAATCCAATTCAAATACACCGTGATTTAAATCAAAGACCAAAATGTCATGAAAAATGTGCCTCAGCTCTGGTAGAGGTTTACGCCAGGTGCCAAAATAAATGAACATTTTTTAAGGGCATTACATTGAGAAAAACATAATATGTCTAAAAAATGAAGGGTGGAAAATGCACAAAAAATTGGTGCGCCTGGGGACTCGAACCCAGGACCGCGTGGGTTTGTGGTGTTTAGGGCTACGCTGGTAACCGCTAGGACAGATGGCAAGACTTTGACATGGGTAGGGAAAGAAGGTATACATAGTGAGACTGTGAATTTTTTTTTAAAAAAATAGTGAGACCGTGAATGTTGCACACGCGTGAGAGTGGTTTTCCTTTGTTTTGCACTTAAATTTTGGAGGGTTGGAAGGTTGAAAATGTATGTTGCACTACCACATGATTTTGGTCAGAGTGGCACTTGGTTTAGGGTTAGAGTGGCACTTGGTTTAGGATTTAAAGGGAATAAATTTGCATGTTAGTTCATGACTTTTTGTTTGAATGAAACAGAGGGCTTCTCACCCCCTCCGAAAACCACAAGTTCTCGAACTTCATGACTTGTTTAGGGAAGAAATGATAAGTTTGGGCACGGACATTTTTTAACACACATAATAAGATGGAACACACCGTACCATTACAATAACTTAGATAAGTTCACGGACAGTTCACGGACACATGATGAAACATGACACGACACGACACGACATAGAAAAGCAACAAAATAAAAAACCAAACATGACGAGCTTGACTCCGGGCTTGAACATCTTCATCTTGACCTCCTTCTTCCACCTTGGCCGCGCGCGCCCCTTCAACACCGTCTTCATCTTCACACCTCCTCCTCCTCGTCGTAGGGAAGGGAGTGCATCTGGCCTGGAGCGGGGAAGATGCGCTCGTAGTTGGTGTAGATGTTGTAGACGGTGAAGAAGATGGCCTCGCAGCCGCACCAAAAGACTTGGCCGAGGAGCTCGCGCGCGTCAAATGGGTTGGTGAAGGTGACCGTGAGCAGTAGGAGGATGCCGCCGCGGTCACGAACCTCGTTGAGGGTGAACATCCTCGGCGAGCCCCGTGGGAGGTGGGCATAGCCGGCTCTGAGGAAGGCGCGGGTGAGTTCGACGGAACCCCTCCACCTTGAAATAGCCCACACACGGAGCTCCCTCTCCACGAGCACGCCCGGTGGGTAGCGCAGCTCCGGCACCACAGGCGGACGGCTGAAGGTCGGCCCGTTGAACTGCATCTTCTTCACTTGGTCTCGCTTGGGGAGGGCTCGGTCGCTTGGGTGTTTGAAGTTGGAGAGGATCGGATCTGGCTTGTGGGTGGGAGAGGAAGAGAGGCACCCCATTTATAGGCCTGTGGGTGGGAGAGGAAGAGAGAAAGGATGAGAACGGTGCGTGTGTGAATCCGGACGCGTGTGTGTATCCGTTACGTTTTGCACACTTAAATTTTTGCACGAAAACGATGCATCTTTGACCGGGCAGTGCATGTGAACCGCTGCCCTGAACCACTGCCCTGAACCACCTAGCTCGCCTCGCTAGCCTAGCTCGCCTAGCGCGCCTCGCTCGCCTCACTCGCATGCATGCACGTCGCCGCCTCCCGCGCATGCGCAAACCCACGTAGCCGCCTCCATGCATGCAAGGCCTGGAAAGGCTGAGACGGGCTATTTACTGCAGTCTCAGGCCCAGACAACGAGACGGCCCAACGGTCCATCCAGCGCGCCCGATATTTGTTAAAAAAACAATCTCCCAGCCAATCAGATTGCATCTCGCGGATCGCCCCCCTCCTCCCCGCAGATTCCTTCTAGAAGGGTTAGATCGACGGCCCTTGATCACCGCTAGGGTTAGATGAACGGTCCTTATTCAGCGCTAGGGTTAGCGGGGTTTGGGAGGGGTTTGGAGCAGTCAAAGCTATGTTTGACCAGATTTCAAATGAGCATAATAAATTAAATAAAAATCAGAAAAATGAAAAACCTGCGCACATAGTCTTCTTATGTCATATACTAACGATTTAAGTTGATAAACAAGCTTTACATACATTTAAATGATAAGTTCATGTGTATTGTATGATATCTCGAGTATCTCAAACTCTCTTGTATGAAGTGAAGAGAAGTGTTTTGGGGAAATGAACATGAAAATTTCAAAAAACTCACCACAGCTTCATTTTGGAGTGACTAAGAAGGATCCAGGCTTAGTTTCTCATTTTGATGTTTTACACTTGTTTAAATCTTGGTCAAAGTTAAGTTTGACCAGAATTCAAATGAGCAAAACAAATTTAAAAAAAATCAAAAAATGGAAAAACCAGCGCACATAGTCTGTACATATAGAATATATGTGTAGGAAAGTTATTTGACTGATTTAGATAAGGTCGAAAAAAACCTTGCTTAGAAATGAGGCCGTTTACCCTACCTTTGGACCCCTCTTTTTAGCACATTTTTCATGAAAATTTCAAAAACCTCACCACAACTTCATTTTGGATTGACTAAGAAGTATCTAGGCTTAGTTTTTCATTTTGATGTTTTAGACTTGCTTAAATCTTGGTCAAAGTTAGGTTTGACCAGAATTTAAATGAGCAAAATAAAATTCAAAAAAATCAAAAAAAAGGAAAAACCATGTGCTCATTCAAACATCATCCAACAGATATTTAAACATCATGTCAAACATACTTCTAACATAGGTCCAACATCATCCAACAGAAATACAACATGTCAAGTGATAAATGTTTCATAATACAACATCATTCCTTATTCATAATGTTTCATAATTGTTCATAGATAGCGTTGGGGCTTCTGTCTGTTCCTTGAGCTTCTTGTCATCACTTTGCTCCTCGTGCACCTTGCGCTCATTGTTTCTTCTCTTCTTCTCTTGGTTGTCGGTACCTTGCGCGTCTTCTTCAAACCTACCATAGAGCTGTGCAAAACATAAAGGGTCCAAACATAAACGGTAATGAGATCGTGTCAAGTGATAGATGTACAGTAGTATTTGACCCTTGCAAGATTTACATACCTAGCAGAACTCACAACAACAGAAGGTTGGTCACCATTTGGAGCCTCACTTGGATCATCATTTGGAGCCTCACTTGGATCACCATGATCACCATTTAGAGCCTCACTTGGATTACCATTTGGAGCCTCACTTGAATCATTATTTGGAGGATATTTTGGATCATCGTCAAAATCATCCGGCTGTTGACCATCATTTTCATCATCTGTTGAGGCAACCGGCTGTTGACCAACATTTTCATCATCTGTTGAGGCAACCGGCTGCTGACCAACATTTTCATCGAAGCCTTCATCGAAACTCTCTCCGAATGCTGGATCTACTGTGTTATCACAATACTTACCGAAATGACCAGACCCACCACATCTTGTGCACTTACGCTTCCTCGCTCCAAGTCCAGCTCCTTCGCTGCGAGGTCTTATTCGACTCTTCCTTGGTCTACCTACTGCTCTCTTCAGAACTGGAGCGCAAAGCTTGAATCCAGGGTCCACCATGTCCCATTGTTGTTTTCCCTCCATAGCAGGCAAGGCATAAGCATATGTGGCTTTGAACCTTGCAACAGAGTAGTAATCATGCACATACTGCTGTATGTTCCCTGCTGGACCTGGGAGAGAAGTGATGAAAAACAAGGCATGAATGCATGGCAACCCAGTTATCTGCCATTGCCTACAACTGCAAGTTCTAGCTTCTAAATCCACTGGATATCTCCATTCCCTCTTCTCTTTATCCAAATATGATATCTCTGCTGTGCTACCCGAGCAAAGCGTCATGTTCATTTCCAAGCCTGTTGTCTTCTGCTTCAGTTCATTCATCACGGCAGGGATGATAATGTGGCCCATGAATTTTGCCTCGGCTATTCCTGCACGATAATGAAATTTCTGCATGTATTCTATCCTTATTCTGTCAAGCAAATCCACCACATAATGACCCTTTAGTTTCCGGATCGTTGAGTTGAAAGACTCCGCTAGATTATTGTGCACATAGTCAACTTTGCTCACTTCACTGAATTGGCTTCTAGCCCATAACTTGGAGTGGTGTGTTTCCAAGTATTCTTTCACTTTGGGATTCATGTATAACTGCCTCAAGTGGTAGTTGTGCTTCTTCACACTGCATGTCAAAGATGCTGGCCATAAATTGTCGGTATACACCTTTCCTTTGAATTTCTTCATGAAATTTGCAGCAAGGTGACGCATGCATTCCCTATGCTCTACTCCAGGGAACACATTGTCCACGGCCACTTCTAAACCTTTGCAGGCATCTGTATGAATGACCAACCCATTGGGATGTGCAATAGCCCGGCGGAGATTATGCAAAAACCAAGTCCAGCTCTCCTCAGACTCTGTCTCTAGCACACCATAGGCAACTGGAAATACAAAACTATGTGCATCAACTGCACAAGCTGCTACTAACTGTCCTTTAAACCTTCCTGTGAGAAAAGTGGCATCAATAGCCAAATAAGGCCTGCAGCCTGCCAAAAAACCCCGGCGACAAGCCTCAAAGCAGACAAAAACCCTTCTAAAACATTCCTTGGTCTTTGTCACTCCCCTGAATGTGTACTCCACGGTGTGGTGATCAATATCTACAATACTACCTGGGCTTGTCCTCTCCACTTCACCTTTGAATGAATACAACAATTGAAAACTTTCCTGCCAGTTACCATAAATAGAATCCATAGCATGTTGTTTACCATTGAACAACCTCATGTATGGTAAATCTATCTTGAACTTATCTTTGATGTTCTTCTGCAATTCCTTTGGACCCACTTGCTGGTTTTCTTTCACCCACTTTTTTACTTCTTCTGCCACCCATCTTGACTTGGCTCTACTGATTGTATCCTTCCTAAGGGTTGATTCCTGACATGTGTGCTTAAAAGGATTCACTTTGACCTGAACATTAGTGCTATTCCGCATTTTAGCTGCAAGCAGCCTCCATGGACAACCCTCAGTCGGACAGTGCACTCTGTAACGTACTTGATCGCTCTTGTCAACTTTGAAAGTACGTTCTACCTTGATGCAGTATGTCACAAGTGCATTTCTACACTCATTCATGGATGCAAAAACTGTACCTTCTTCCATTTGAGGGTTCAAAGGGTCCCATTGAACAGCTGCAAGGTCTTCGTCCTCACCCATCGCGTCATCATCCACACGGACTGCATTGTGAGCCTCATCTTGGTTTTCAGCCCTAGGTGCCCGTCGTAAATTCTGAATAACATCAGAATATAACTTCTCTTCATCAACCCCAGAATTGTAGCCATCAGGCTCCACTTCAAGGGGGACCCTACTGCTGTTGCCCACACTTGTCGAGCCATCACGTCGCCGTGCACCAACTGAACTGTTCTGGCTAGAGATGCCATTACGACGACTTGATTCTCCCCGAGATGTTGCACCCGCCATCCTAGGTCCAAATGCCTGCTCAAGCACATCAACTTGCAGCCTCACATGGAAATTATCTTTCTCTTTATGCCTAACAAACATGGTAGCTAGCTCTTCATCATTACTAACTGTCACCCAATTCTTTCCCCCATCATAGTATTTGTAAACCACTTCATCAAGCAAACCCCAAGGATATTGGCTACAAATCACCTCCCCAAATTGTCTGAAACTCCAATTACTAGCCATTGGCAACCGATAATCAAAACCTCCTTGGTATTTCTTCTTATCCTTTGCATCGAACATGTACCGGTCCCTTCTAATGTGCACCATGAAAGCAAACCGCAACTCCATCCTAACCGGCGAAAAACAGAGACGCAATCAGCACACTAATTGGGCAAACCTACTCGAATCGAGTGTTCAAATGCACAACTAAGCTCAATCTAAACAAGAGGCGAGACTTACCCCTCGGGAACCCAGTCGTGGACGCGGCGGATCTCCGGCCCGATGCCTGCCTCGCCAAATACTCCGGGGTCGCGCTGCTCTCCATTTCGCCCTAGGGTTCTTCCTCCTAGTTCAAATAGCTCCAGCAGCCCCCCACCTTTGAGCGCTCCGGTCGGGCGCACGGAAGGAGGCCGCACCGCGGGTCGAGCAGGTGGCGGGCGCCCCACCCGTGGCGTCGCAGGAAGGTGGTGGGCGTCACAATGAGCCGTGGAGCGTAGGCGCAGGGAGGTAGCGGCGGAGCAGGGCGTGCAGCTGGTGGCAGGGCAGGTGCTGGCCGCGGCGCAGGTGGCGGCGGCGGCGGCGCACGACAGCCGGCCGGGCGGATGGGTGTGAGCTAGAATGATTTGGGGATTTAGTTGCAGGGGCCTACATGTCAGCTCCGGACCCACGTCCACGCGGTCCCACGTGTAAGCTCCGGACCCACAACTACTAACGCCGGCGGACGGAATGGACTCAAATATGGCCGTTTGGCCTCGTCGTAGTTGCTGTGCACGGACTAGGGGCAAAACTGAGGACAATTTGCATCTGAGGGCAAAACTGAGCACATGGACACCACTGAGGGCAAAAGGATAATTAGCCCTTTTAAAAATGGTTATGAATGTTCAAAACAAGTTTGCATTTTTAAAAATTGTTCACAAATTCAAAAAGTGCCACTTGCTCCGCCTTAAAAATTTCCTGTTTTAAAAAAAGTTTGTGAATTTCAAAAAATATTTCTATTTCAAGTTTTGTTTGCCTTTTTCCAGAAATTAACGATTTTTTCAAAAAAAATGCTCGCCTTTTTTATAAAAAAATAGGAGGTCACCACAACCTCAAAAAGGAGGCGGACCTGAAGTAAAAAAAAGGCACAAGTTGGGTAGTGGCCGCCACTCCGATCTATCCCACTACTATAAAGATCTTTTGGGCCAAACATGACCCATGAGAACACCACATATCTCCGCTCTGTCGCCCCACTATTCTGGGGACCGTTTTGATGGGCATCAATTATCTCTTCCGATGCTTCTCGCAAAAAATATATTTTCCGTTGCAACGCACGGGCATATGTGCTAGTATTACTCATATAAATAGAACGACCATTATTCTCCGATTTATATGAATAACCGTCTCGCAATAAACAAGATCCAGATATAATGTTCATGCTGAACGCTGGCACCAAATAACAATTATTGAGGTCTAAAATTAATCATGAAGGTAGATGTAGAGGTAGTGTCCCAACGGCAATCACATTGACCTTGGAACCATTCTCGACACGCATCATCACCTTGTCCTTAGCCAATCTTTGTTCATTCCACAGCTCCTGTTTCGAGTTACAAATATGAGCAACCGAACCAGTATCAAATACCCAGGCGCTACTACGAGCATTTGTAAGGTACACATCAATAACATGTATATCAAATATACCTTTGTTCACTTGGCCATCCTTCTTATCTGCCAAGTATTTGGGGCAGTTCCGCTTCCAGTGACCACTTGCTTTGTAGTAGAAGCACTCAGTAGTTTCAGGCTTGGTCTAGCTTTGGGCTTCTTCACGGGAGTGGCAACTTGCTTGCCATTCTTCTTGAAATTCCCTTTCTTTCCCTTGCCCTTTTTCTTGAAACTAGTGATCTTGTTAACCATCAACACTTGATGCTCCTTTTGATTTCTACCTCAGTGGCCTTAAGCATTATGAAGAGCTCGGGAATGGTTTTTGTCATACCCTGCATATTATAGTTCGTCATGAAGCCTTTGTAGCTTGGTGGCACACAAAAAAAATACACTTCCGTGATGCTACGTGTTTGTCACAGTAGGTCACGTTTTTTGTCATGCATGTACATCCATCACGATTTTATGACAGAATCAAGATAGTCATACCTGTGCTGTCGTAGAAGTGTTTCATGGCATGACCAAAATTATCACCACAGAAGTGTCCACTTCTATGACGATAAATCGCGTGTCATAGAAGTGATTTCATCAAGGGTGACCGACACGTGGCATCCACCGTAACGGGTCGCCATTATGCTATTGGGACCGGTTTTTGATCCGATAACCCATTAACAGCCCGGACCAATGGCGATTTTCCACATATAAAATTCTCATTGGCCGAAGGAAACACGTGTCAGCTCGTCATTGGGTCAGACAGGCGACTATAAATGTCAACACCGTGCGAAGGCCCAGCACTGGCCCATTTAGCTTATAAAGGCCGGCCCGTTTGACTTTGTCAAAAGTTAGCGGGCGGGCCCATGAAAAGCCTAATACCGGTTTGTCGCATATATAGCCCAATTTACGGCTCGATAACTCATGGCCCGTTAGGGCCTTCCCGAAATCGGCACAACAGTGTCATGCGGGCCGTCGAATATAACACCAAAACCAAGAATGGTCATGCGCAGCAGCATAGGAAGACCAGGAGGAGTGCGTTCTGTCGGGCACAAAAGGAAGCACAAAACAAAATTGTGGAGGCAGCGGGAGCAGCATAGAGAGAGTGAACTCACATATGTGGCCGCACTGGATGAAGCCACAGGCCTCCCGGAAGTATCTTTTGCAAAGTGGTCACCCATGTCGTTGTGTGATCTAGCCACTGCCAATTCACACCTGCGCGAACTGGCATACAACATCCGGCATGACACAGGGGCCACTATCCCAACGTCCTTTTCATGAGTTGATACGGGCACCACCATTTTTTATGCGGGCTAGAAGACGTCGGAGCACCCTTACCCCATCAAAGATAAACATTGCGAGTGCCGAGAAGGGTCCCCACGTGCAACCGTTGCGCACACACTAGACAACAACCACCCGCGCGCCCTTGGCCAACGCTTGACCATCATATATACACCGGCACACTGCAGTCCAAAACACCACAATCGCAGGATCTTAGCGGCACTATCTGCCCAAATGGTCCAACCAGGAGCGCACAAATGTGCTTTCATATTCTTTTGTTGATTCAAAGTAGATTTGAGTTTTTCTTGAGAACCAATCAATTTTAGTTTACTAAATAAGTGTAGCCTGCACTTTTCTTAAAAATTGTAACTAAATAAAAAAGTGTAAGTTGCACTTTGACTGAACTAATGTTGCACTTCTCTGAATTGAATGAGACTTCAGAAAGTATCATCGACTTAGGCATATATGGAGAAGAGACCATGAGAATGACCTATGGAGTGTGGAGCCAGCTGTTCAGCTCGCTTGGTGTGCAGCTTTGACGGCCATGCACTCGCATAGACCATTACCAGCAAAAACCACTAGACACCACCATGAAACAAACCGAAGGCATATCACCCAGATGATCGTTTGAAAAAATCACGGCTACTGCACATCCTTGCAGAGTTGGTAAAGAAACAAAATTACCACAAGAAAGAAATAGGGGAACTATAAACAAAATATGCCTACATAAACTTTTCAGATTATTTGTCTAGCAGGCCAATGGCTAAGCTAACCTCTTTTTTCGTCCCTTCTCCCTTTGCATGGTCTAACAAAAATGTGAAAGATTTGCGGATATAGGGTCCTAGGTACGATGGCCGATTGATGGACAACTCAATGACGAGCATGAGCGGATGATAGAAAGCAGAGCAGGTAGGTGTTGCAATGGCAAGGGAGGGAGGATGTCTTCACCATGCAGCAAGGGAGACTGGACGCCTGGCACCGACGGTAGCGCAGCTCCTTCACAAACTCATTCGCCGGAGCACCCACCGGCATATGGACCTCGTCCTTCGGCTTGCAGCTCAGCCACCGCTTGAGTAGGACATGCAGCGAGGGTAGACCGGCTCATCATGGCATAAGATCTCCATCCAACCTCCACCGAGATCTCCTCGGCCATATCTTCGTCCTACTGTCGTCCATCGTGGATCGTGTCCAAGCGTACTCCATCAGCAAGCACTGCCGTCGGGTAGCCTTCCAGAACCTATCCCCGCTGCCATGGCTCCTCAAGCCCTCCACTGCTTGTATCGACAGCTACAGGATCTTTGGCAGCTTTGCTGATCCGCGCTCGGCCCTCTCTGACAAGGCCGTGGGGCCTGTTTCTGTTGCTCCGCTCCGGAGGGTGAGTCGTGGTATAATCCCATCACTGTCACGGTCATGATATGCTCAAACTCCGCACCGGCGATTTCGTCACCCTCCCGGATCGTGTGTGCATCCTCGTCAACTCCGACAACATCCGGTTCCCAATGATGATCCCCGCAGCTGCCATGTCTGCCGCCTCATCTTCTGTTGCTTGCATGGTCGCTGTCATAACGTCTAGCCAGACCAACATGGCCTTCTGCCACCCTAGCATGGAGTGTTGGACGTCCCTACCAGCAGAGATGACGGCCCCGCACAATGCCTAGTACTTGACTTACCACCATGGATGGTTCTGGGCGTCGACTCAAATGATGACCTCTACTGCTATAAGGCCAAACTTTCGACATCTACGCATACCATTGTACAACTTGCCTACGAGATCCGCGCTCCCGGGACGAACATGGCACATGGGGGGATTGTATCCGGCTACCTCCTGCTCTCCGCTTCTGGCACCGATCTACTGATGGTGAGGAGATTCATCACGCCGTTGAGAGGCCGCACGTCGCGGTTCAAGGTCTTCAGGCTACAGAAGCCTACCAGATGGCCGGGCAGGTGCTCTCCGATGGTCGGGCCTGCTCCAAGGACTTCGACACGGGACACTCCAGCAGACCGGGAGACATCTACTTCCTCAACGAAGTCTACCCTGGTGGTCCGCACAGTGTCCTCCAGCAGAACGAGTATCCTGCGCCGATGCCGGCGGGTGGGGTTACTCAATCCCTAGCGAGATCGAGCACTGCCTGCCATGGTCTCCACCCTCAGACATCTCGCTGTGTATTTGGTACCACCATTAATTGAGCTATACCCAGCAGGTTCAGTTTGAGGCATCATACAGATATCTATCAGCAGGTTCAGTTTGAGGCACCATACAGATATCTATCAGTTTAATTAGAGCCTTTGTTGTTTGTGTTTGCTCATCCTCACTGTTTGTTTGCTGTTGTACTCTTTGATTTGGTTGTCGTTGTAATATGTGAACCTGAAAGTTCTGTATCCAGTTTGCTGTATGTGTGTTAAATTTGAAGTCTTTTTTCGAACTCATTTCATCTATATGAAATTCTGTACTATTTAGAGTTTTAGACTGCTACTATATAGGTTGCTTAAATTCTGTACTATTTACTGTATGTGTGTTAAATTTCTGCTGTAAATTCTAATTCCGACTTTGATATTTTCCACCGTGTTGTCAGGAGTGCACACAACTTCTTATTCTATCGCATTATTGCATCTGTCAGTGGCAGAGGAGTTTTTCATGTGTCCCCTATTTGCATTGAGATGAGATAATCTGCAACTGAACATTTGATGTGTTTTCAGGTATACAATAACTACTAGTGAATTTATGTTGTACACTGTAGCTAGTCTGTCCATCACCATTATTCTTAATTGATGTGTTTTAGCGGCATATACTTACTACATCGTTGATGTGGTTGTCGTTGAAACTGAAACTTCCGTATCCTGTTTGTTGTATGTGCTTAATTTGAAGGCCTTTTTCGAACTAATTTATCTATGAAATTGTAATGTATTTAGCTGATACTAGCTACATATATAGGTTGTCTGAAATCTATATGCTTCTCATTTCTTTTTCTTGCTTTCCTAGTATTTGAAATATGTGTATGATTTTCTGTTGTAAATTCTAATTCAGATTTTGATATTTTCTGCCGTATATTTACTAGTGCACAAAATTTCTGATTGTATCGTATGATTGCATCTATAGTGGCAGAGGTGTTTTTCATGTCTCCCCTGTTTGCATTGAGATGAGATGATCTGCAACTGAATATTTGATGTATGCTCAGGTGTAGAGATCAACTAGTACTGATTGTATGTTGAGCACTCTAGTTTTTATTAGATGACCCTTCTTCACTTCTCAGCCGAATGTTTGATGTGTTTTAGTGTTTTCCATTTATGCCACTGAAGAAACCTCACTTTCTTGAATACAAGATCATAAATGGGCACACTGCGGCTGGTTTAACGATGTGAGCCGGACAAAGCAAATGGAAGTTATGCTATTACATTGGGCTTCATTATCAAGCCGTTACATCTAAGCTCTACGTATAATTACTATGCCCTCTTGGCACTCTAAATTGTATCTAAGAAGAGCATATGTACATAGCCATAGCAGACTGAGCCAGACAAAATGGGACAGGCTGGTTCACTTAGGAGAATATTTCCCATGTTCATATATGACCAATAACTTTTTACTTTATATAACATGGAAATGTTTTATTGCAATGAGTGTGATCCACAAGACCAGCGAAATGAAAGATTAAGGGGTCCAGGCATGAACATTGGCAAAAGTTTATGTTTTCTTGTTAGTGCTCCCTCTATCTCAAAATTTAAGTGTCAAAAAATGTCTTACATTTTGAGACAGAGGGAGTAGCATTTAAATGATCGTTGATGCATCTTACTCGTTTAATCATCATTCATCGACTTGTCTCCAGATGTCATGTGGTGAGCCTCAGTGCCATGATTTAATTTTGCCTGCTATCTTCTAATCCTCCAATCCAAGATGGGGAACCAACACTCGATTGATAAATCTCTGTTTCCTTGATGTAGTACGACTGGCATGAATTCATGCTCCAGCCAACTCATCCAAAAGTCCGAACTGATGGAGGGAGGTGGGAAATATACTTCAACACCCCCCTCACGTCTAGGCTATTTTAGTCCTTAGACATGGGATCGATGTAGGCCGCAGAATTGTTTTATTTAATACTGCGTTGGCAGGGTCTTGAACTCAAGACCTCTTGGCTCGGATACCATATTGAATTCATGCTCCAGCCAACTCTTCCAAAAGCCCGAACTGATGGAGGGAGGTGGGCAATATACTTCAACAAGGGCTAACTAGCTCCGGTGCTGGAGGCAGCAATTGAACACGATGGAGGCGGAGAGGGTGAAGGCAGACGACATCTCGACCTCATACGCAACCCCCCCCCCCCCCCCCCCCGCCCACCCGGACAACATGCTCCGAAAGATAATCTTACTCCTCCCTATCAAGCAAGTTGGTCGCACCCAGACCCTCGTGAAACGGCACCTCTTTATAGTGTGACTTTCCTACTATTCAAATAAATCAAAAAAAATCTTGGGCCTGAGGAAAACTAACACCATTTTCCTTTTTGAAATGTCGGGGGAAGGGGGGTTAAACCATCTCAAATATAGATTAGTGAAAAACTGTAACCTACACTTTTCTAGAAAATTGCAACTTTAACAAAAAAATGCAAGTTGTACTTTCACTAAATTGTTGCATGGCCACCTCTATGGGTGCGTCCTACACATTCCCTACTCAGTGGCCGCTTTGGTCAGGTCCCGGCCCCATCACCATTCTCCCAATAGCCCTGTCGTGGTCGGAGCTCAGTATCGTGGACATTCACTTGGTCAAGGAAGAGGAATTCGTTCAGAAATTAATGCGGGACACCTGCCTCTGCGTTGTTGACATGCGTTCACTTCCAACCATGGCCTCGCTTGGGGCTGCGGCATGGGGTTTTTCTGGAGTAGCTCCGGCGCAAGTGGCCACTGGAGAGGAAACGCCATCAAAATGATTGGCCACAAGGCGGAATCACACCTATGGAAAATCATGGAACACGTCGTGCTGTCCGAGATCCATGGGACACAAAGACAGACAACCTCTATCGAGGCCACTTATCTAGGGATCGTTACCCTTTTCCCATGATGTGGCTTCCTTGTACGGCATGAAGAACAGTGGATCATGGAGAAGGTGGTCTTCGAGGATAAGTATTTGCCTTTCAAGAAGAGAAAATGGTTTGCCTTTGCTTTCCCTAACAACAATGAAATTGTCCCGTTACAGCTGATCCCAACTAGTGCTACTCCAAGTCCAAGGATTTTTTACAAATATAGTCCATCTCCTCAAGCAGCATCGATTCATGGTGGAGAAGCTTTCGCTCAAGAAGAGGAAAGCCGATGTGGTTGAAGTAGTCGACATTAACGATGATGATAGTGTCCTCCTAGTCGCACACCTACCCAGATCTTGGGGACTGTTCTCAAGAATTTGCAACGGGGGGCAAACACGGTCGCGGCCATTGCCCTGGTGATGGTAGTGGATGTGGACGCGGACGCCGACCAAGCTCTGCAGGTAAGACAGCCCGGGCTGCTTCGTCCTCAAGGAAAACGGTGTTGGCTAATAGCGCCCTCTTCTTCAATGCCTAACGAGTTCCTGTTCACAATGCCACCACCTTCTCCACTGGTTGATGGGCATCTCTTTGTTCAAAGTAGTTCGGAGGATGAAAGTGATGGAAGTTTGGATTGGACGAATCCGCACGCAGTGAAGAGGCTCATGAATTCACACAAGAAAAAAGATGGTTGTTCTTGGATCTGGACACCACCGACCGAGGGACAGACGGGACGCCAGATGAGAATAGAGGACACCAAAACCAAGGACAATAGTGCGTACCGGCGCAGGAAGGCCGCAAGGTGTGCGTTCTGTCAGAGACAAAAGGGAGCACGAAAGAAAACTGTGGAGGCAGCGGGAGCAGCATAGAGAGAGTGAACTCACGTATGTGGTAGCACTGGGCGAAGGCGCATGCCCCCCAGAAGTAGCATTTGCAAAGTGGTCACCCATGTCATTGTGCAATCTAACCGATGCCATTGCACACCTGTGTGAACTGCCATGCAGCATCCGCCATGATCTAGGGGCCACTACCCAATGTCCTTTGCATGAGTAGATACGGGCACCACCATGTTTCATGCCGACTGGAAGATGTTGGTGCACCCTTGCCCCATCAAAGATAAACATTGCCACTAGCGAGAAGGACCTCCACGTGCAACCGTTGCGCGTGCACTAGACAACAACCGCCCACGCACCCTCGGCCAACGCATGACCATCATGCAAACACTGGCACACTGTAGTCTAAAACACGACAATCGCAGGACCTTGGCCACACAATCTGCCCAGCTGGACCAAGCAAGAAGCACACAAATCTGTCATCATGCTCTTTTGTTGGTTCAAAGTAGATTTGTGTTTTTCTCAAGAACCAATCAACTTATAAAAATCAACTTTAGTTTACTAAATAAGTGTAGCCTACACTTTTCTACAAAAATGCAACTAATAAAAAAGTCTAAGTTGCACTTTCACTGAACTGTTGCACTTTTCTAAATTGAATGAGACTTCGGAAAGTATCATCAGCTTATGCATAGACGGAGAAGAGACCATTAGAATGACATGTGTGCATTTTGCAGCCAGTTGTTCAGCTCGGTCAGTGTGCAGCATTGACGGCCACGCACTGGCATAGACCGTTACCAGCCAAAACCTCTACACCACCACGGGACAAACCGAAGGCATCTCACCTAGAAGATCTTTTGAACAAATCACGGCTACTGCAGACTAGGATTGGAGTGAGCGAGGATGAGAGAGGGCAGGGAAAGGCACCCGGGCGCATCCGCGCGGGGAAGTCGCCGTTCACGATCCAGTTCATTCGAGCGGGTTCGAATTTGGATGGATGGGTCTTTGGCGAGGGCGATGCTGATCCGGAGCTCGTAGTTTGTGCGTGAAATTGTGGTTCCCTGAGTCTGATAGTTTCAGTGTTCAAGTTTGCACCGGGGCCATTATGATTGGATTTTGTATAGTATAATACGGTTGTCTCTTTAGGTGGGTGGGGAAATCAATCCAGTTGCTTGATGGATGGACGTGTTGAGTTAGCTTTACTTTTCCCCATGATGTTAGTTATCTTCTTTTTCTTCTTCTTCTTCTTCTTATTCTTCCTAATGAACTATCTGTATGTATGGAGACGATAGATTGATGCTCTTATCCTTAAGTCCTGTTGGGGATCGAGGTAACTTTGTTGCGGTCTATGGAAAAATCGTGATTTATATTTCCAACAGGTCCAGGAGATCTGTTAAAGTCATCATTTCATTCTGTTATGTGGGCTTGTGAGTTTGGAGTAATCCAAAATGAACGCCAAGATAATGGTAACCTATAAGAGGAAACGTGTGGCACGTCTCGCCCTCATGGGGATGATGCTCAGGGGGCCGATTCCGATGACGATGTGTTGAACAGATATGGTCATGTAAAGAAAGTTGACTCTATCTCCTTTTCGGCGTTATAGAATTGTTGATATTTGATGTTATTTCGGTTGAATCTGGCTGCACTAGTAGAAAAAGGGCCTTCTATCTCGGTTCGTAAGGGCCTTCTGTCCCGGTTTAGGAACCGGGACTAAAAGATCGGTACTAATGCCCTTGGCCTTTAGTCCCAGTTCTTACACGGACCGGGACAGATGGGCCTCCACGTGGCCGCTGCGGCCAGCCCGGGTAGGGGGGCCTTTGGTCCCAGTTGGTGACATAAGCCGGGACCAAAAGGCATTCACGCGTCAGCAGTTGGCTGGAGCTGAGATTTTTTTTTTGAAAGAGGCTGGTTTAGGGGTTTTGGGGGGTAATTTAGGTTGGTATTAGCTAGCTAATAGAGAGAAGTGTCGTCTCTTATATCTCCGTGCTTGGTTTACCAACACTACTGCTATGTTCATTTCACCGGCTGATATATAATAACTCTTCATGCTCGCATCATGCATCATCATATATAATAACAAGTCCTACTAATCATGCATGATCATACAACTTCTACTCGTTATTAATAACAAGTCATACAATCATCATCCTCATAGTCATCGAACCAACCCTACTTAATTGTTCTTAGCACATGATCATCAGTATCAGGTAGGACCTAAATACCCTTAAGGTAAAATAGCATAAAACAATATAGACCCTGACTGTCCATTATGGAGAATGGAGATCATCCTGTCTCCAATTCTTGCGCTTTGCTTCCTTTTGCTTCCAAGAACCTCCTTACGACTGTCCATACATTTTTTCCATTCTTTGATTGTCATGTCTCCACTTCTTTTAGAAATCCGGTATGGACAGTTGAGATTCGTAGGATGACCTGGTTGTATGTTCAAAACATCAAGGCGACCATGCTGATACATCAGATGAGGCACACAATCATTTGGGATTATTTTTTGAAAAACATAGTAATAACTTCGTAGGTAGCAATGATGTACTAGTTTTAGAAGTATGCAAAATATGCACGGATGTCATAATAGTAAAAAATTCATGGTAGTTACCGTAGTTCAACACATGCACTAGTGGCACGTATTGACCATAATGTTGACGAGTTCGATTGTAGATATTGTAATTCTCCAGATCAGTACAAAGTGCGATTAGATGATTTTTCTCCTTATAAGTTAATTCGGAGTCATTGGTGTAGTGGGTTTTGTCTACCATCTTCCGCACATTCTTTGAAGAATGAAAATAAGCTGTCAATCGAAATAAGCTGTCAACTATTTTGAAATAAACAATATAAATTACTTAATAACTATGTTTGAGAAGCTCACATAGGGGAAGAATTGGAAGAGTATCAACAAGGACTCAAATGTCCATATTGTCTTGCTCGATTTTAGGATCACCAAGATCCATGGTGACAAGCATACCTTCATCAAAACCATACATCTTGCAAAGTGCTTCCCAATTTTTGCAACCAAAATGGGTTACACTCTTAGAATTATACAGATTTACTTCAAAATCCACACCATGATGGTTCCTTAGGTGAATTTTCTTTGTTTCCACACTTTTATAGTCTCCAAAACCCATCCTCTCCAAGACATAGTGTCTTGCATAGCATGGGATAAGCTAGTCGAATTGGAAAAGATGAAAAGTACACGTTGAAATAGTTGAAGTCGTGCTTAATTAATTACGAAAAAAACTATTGTCGTCGTTGCGTACCGTTTCAACATCAAAGGTCTCCTCGAGCTTAATGCTGAAGCGCCGGTCGTCCAGCTCAAGGAACCTGTCGCACATACCTCGGTCGTCGTGGCACTAGTCGCACTCCCCGTGGGCGGGTTTCGTCGTCCGAGTATGATATTTCCTCTGTTCATAATTAAAACATTAAACTTGTGCAATTAAATATATGTACTAAAAACCTAAATTAGATCATTATTATTTATCATGGGTTGACTTTCGGTCTGTCGAGCCTTTTCTTGAAAATTCTCAGCTCATGTGGTGTACATATTCGACCGTCGGTGATGGTAGCTCTTCCTTTCATTCCCGGGTGCATTACACCAAATTGTCTAGCACACGGGAATGAAGGAGAAGCTAACCCCACGACAACAGCCGGGATTCTTCATCCTCTCATATAGGTGGAGACTCGACAGACTTAAAAGTCAACCCGAGGACTCATATTATAGGACTCATATTGACATGGAGATTTGGCTGGTCTCACCTCGAGGTCGGAGGGGGGTCGGTGACGGGGACGATGGTGCGGATGATGGAGGGGGCTCCTAGATTTCTGCATAGTGCTCTACAATTTTAGCATTCAAAGTAGGAGTACTTTTCCAATATGAGCATTCAATAAGCAAAACCAAATCGTAAAATAAAGTAGTATTCAAATTAGCATGCATTCAATTATAAGCAAAACTACATCATCTCTTGTGTCTGTACATCGTCGAATATTATCACTAATACTCCTCAAATACTATCATACATATAGCATCGCTAATACAGCTAAAACCGTAGCGCCCGACGGGTATTATCGCGGGCGGTGGACACCCAAAGAGAAGGAACCATCACAGGTTCATAGCTCCAGTGAGATCCCTGAAGAACCTGCCAGGTATTGTCGAGCCTGTCCTCCAACATAACCATGTAGCGACGGACGTGCTCGTCCTCCTCGCTGACACGGTGACGTACCACCTCCGTAGTGTCTGGAAGCCTCAGCACCATCACTGGCCCACGCGACCGCCACCAAACAAGGATCGGGTCAACAACGGGGTGGCTCCTCACCAACCTAAGCCCCCCGAAAGGTAGCACCTCCCAATACAAGCCTGGCGGAGCCCAGTCCCGGACATGGCCCCTCTGATCAAGACGGCCTCCTCCGCCGAGTCGACAACGAGGATGCGGGATAGGCATCGTCGATGTCGATGCGGGATTAATTGCTTGAACTAAAAAAATAAACTAGTTCTAATAATTTTCTTGCTAAAAATAAACTACTTCTATATATAGTAAAATAAAGTAGTTTTATTAAATCAACTAGTTCAACTACTAAGCACTTACTATAAATAAATACAATAAAGTAGTTCTTACTAAAAATAAACTACTTCTATATATAGTAAAATTTAATAAAGTAGTTTTATTAAAACAACTAGTTCAACTACTAAGCACTAACCTAAAATCCATATCTACTAACCTAAATAAAAAATTAATACATATATGAAAAAGACATATATAAACAAAAAAATGCTATGAACATTATATTCATACATACATAGCCACATCCATTCATCATATAGCTACCACATACATATATATACATTATATATATGAAAAAAATGCAATGAACAAAAAATAATACAAATTATATGGAAAAAATGAACAGAGCCGTGGCGGCGGCGGCTCGCATCGGGGGCGGCCGGCGAGGGCGACGGTGTGGGTGGCGGAGGGCGACGGTGACAGCGGTGGGGGGCGGAGGGCGACGGCGACGGTGACGGGCGACGACTCGGGGGCGTGCGGCGAAGGGCGACGGCGACGGCGGCGGGGGGCGGAGGGCGACAGTGATCAAAGTTTATTTATGTTATTAAAGTTTATTTTATTTTGTTTCTACATATATATTTTATTAGAGTTTATTTTATTTTATTTGGTTTCTACTTACACCATCAATTTTCATCCCTTTCTGACTTCATTTGTTATTTTTCATGCATTTACTGATTATTTTGAGCTATAAGACCCTGAAATTGAAAAGCATTTTAAATGAACTCTGAAAAGGTTGAAAGTTGGCATGATATCATCATTTCATCCACATAGCATGTTCAAGAAAGTTGAGAGGGTTACGGCAAAAACTGGATGCACTTCGTGTACAAAACGGACAATCTCTTTCGAAGTATCAGGATTTCATACGGAAACTCGTCTGTTACAAAGGGATTTCATTTTTTAAAACTTATTTGAACTCCTGACTTTTTATGTGTTCAAATTGCACCATTCAAAGCCACATCATCAATTTTCAGCTCTTTCTGACTTCATTTGTTATTTTTCATGCATTTACTGATTATTTTGAGGTATAAGACCCTGAAATTGAAAAGCATTTTAAATGAACTCTGAAAAGGTTGGAAGTTGGCATGGTATCATCATTTCATCCACATAGCATGTGCAAAAAAGTTGAGAGGGTTACGGCATAAACTGGATGCACTTCATGTACAAAACGGACAATCTCTTTCGAAGTATCAGGATTTCATACGGAAACTTGTCTGTTACAACAGGCATTTCAAATGAACTAGGAAAAGGTTGAAAGTTGGCATGGTATCATCATAATGGTTGTGGAGAAAGTCTTCACTTTTTCTTCGCTTGTGTCCTTTCCTTATTGCACCGTAACCATGGATAATCTTCATCATTTATCAGGATGTTTGGGTCAGCCTTGACTTTGAACGGAGGAATTTCATGAAACTTTTCACAATCTTCGGACATGTCTGTCTTGCCCTCCACTCCCATGATGTCCCTTTTTCCTGAAAGAACTATGTGGCGCTTTGGCTCATCGTATGATATATTTACTTCCTTATATTTTTTTTCTCAGTTTGGTAGACATGTCCTTCACATAGATAACCTGTGCCACATCATTGGCTAGGACAAACGGTTCGTCAGTGTACCCAAGATTGTTTAGATCTACTGTTGTCATTCCGTACTGTGGGTCTACCTGTACCCCGCCTCCTGACAGATTGACCCATTTGCATTTAAACAAAGGGACCTTAAAATCTACTCCGTAGTCAAGTTCCCATATGTCCACTATATAACCATAATATGTGTCATTTCCCCTCTCGGTTGCTGCATCAAAGCGGACACCGCTGTTTTGGTTGGTGCTCTTTTGATCTTGGGTGATCGTGTAAAATGTATTCCCATTTATCTCGTATCCTTTGTAAGTCATTATAGTCGAAGATGGTCCCCTGGACAACGAGTACAGCTCGTCACAAGCAGTGTTGTCACCTCTGAGACATGTTTCGAACCAATTGTTGAAAGTCCTAATGTGTTCATATGTAATCCAGTTGTCGCACTGCTCTGGGTGTTTGGAGCACAGACTGTTCTTGTTTTCATCGACATACGGGGTCACCAAGGTAGAGTTCTGTAGAACTCTGTAGTGTGCTTGAGACCAAGAATATCCGGCACTGCATATTATTGAGTCCCCTCCAAGCATGCCTTTTCCAGTCAATCTCCCCTCATACCGCGATTCAGGGAGACCTATCTTCTTAAATCCAGGAATGAAGTCAACACAAACCCCAATGACATTCTCTGTTTGATGGCCCATGGAGATGCTTCCTTCTGGCCTAGCATGGTTATGGACATATTTCTTTAGGACTCCCATGAACCTCTCAAAGGGGTACATATTGTGTAGAAATACGGGGTCCAGAATGACAATCTCGTCAACTAGATGGACTAGGATGTGCGTCATGATAATGAAGAAGGAGGGTGGGAACACTGGCTTCAAACTGATAAGACATTGCACCGCATCACTCCTTAGCCTTGGTATGATTTCTGGATTGATCACCTTCTGAGAAATTGCATTGAGGAATGCACATAGCTCCATAATGGCTAATCGGACGTTTTTCGATAGAAGCCCCCTCAATGCAACTGGAAGCAGTTGCATCATAATCACGTGGCAGTCATGAGACTTTAGGTTCTGGAACTTTTTCTCTGGCATATTTATTATTCCCTTTATATTCGACGAGAAGCTAGTCGGGACCTTCATACTAAGAAGGCATTCGAAGAAGATTTCCTTCTCTTCTTTGGTAAGAGCATAGTTGGCAGGACCTTCATACTGCTTTGGAGGCATATGTCGTCTTTTTCGTGCGAATGTTGCAGGTCCTCCCGTGCCTCGGTTGTATCTTTTGTCTTCCCATACACGCCCAAGAAGCCTAGCAGGTTCACGCAAAGGTTCTTCGTCATGTGCATCACATTGATCAAAAAGCGGACCTCTAGGTCTTTCCAGTAGGGTAGGTCCCAAAATATAGATTTTTTCTTCCACATGGGTGCATATGTCCCTCAGCGTCACTTGGAACAGCTAGTCCACCGGGACCCTTTCCAAAGATTACGTGTAAATCATTGACATAGCAAGTACGTGATCACCGGTACGCATGGCGAGCTTCTTCCGATGATTTGCCTCGCCTTTGAAATGCTTGCCTTTCTTTCTACATTGATGGTTGGTCGGAAGAAATCGACGATGGCCCAGGTACACATTCTTCCTGCATTTGTCCAAGTATATACTTTCGGTGTCAGCTAAACAGTGCGTGCATGCGTGGTATCCCTTGTTTGTCTGTTCTGAAAGGTTACTAAGAGCGGGCCAATCATTGATGGTTACAAACAGCAACGCGTGCAGGTTAAATTCCTCCTGTCTGTGGTCATCCCACACACGTACACCGTCTCCATTCCACAACTGTAAAAGTTCTTCAACTAATGGCGTTAGGTACACATCAATATCGTTGCTGGGTTGCTTAGGTCCTTGGATGAGAACTGGCATCATAATGAACTTCCGCTTCATGCACATCCAAGGAGGAAGGTTATACATACATAGAGTCACAGGCCAACTGTTGTGATTGCTGCTCTGCTCCCCGAAAAGGTTAATGCCATCCGCGCTTAAACCAAACCATACGTTCTTTGGGTCACATGCAAACACAGCCCAGTACTCTCTCTCGATTTTTCTCCACTGTGACCCGTCAGCGGGTGCTCCCAACTTCCCGTCTTTCTTACGGTCCTCACTATGCCATCGCATCAACTTGGCATGCTCTTTGTTTTTGAATAGTCGTTTCAACCGTGGTATTATAGGAGCATACCACATCACCTTCGCAGGAACCCTCTTCCTGCGGGGCTCGCCTTCAACATCACCAGTGTCATCTTGTCTGATCTTATACCATAATGCACCGCATACCGGGCGTGCGTTCAAATCCTTGTACGCACCACGGTAGAAGATGCAATCATTAGGGCATGCATGTATCTTCTGCACCTCCAATCCTAGAGGCCATACGACCTTCTTTGCTGCCCACATACTGTCGGGCAATTTGTTATCCTTTGGAAGCTTCTTATTCAATATTTTCAGTAGCTTCTCAAATCCTTTGTCAGGCACATCATTCTCTGCCTTCCATACGGTACCCAGCTTTGTGTTGCCATCTTTGCAATTGGGGTACAACCCTTTTTTGTGATCTCTAACATGCGATCGAACTTCAGCTTCTCCTTTTGAGTTTCGCATTGCGTCCTTGCATCGACAATGACCCGGCGGAGATCATCATCATCGGGCACATCGTCTGGTTCCTCTTGATCTTCAGCAGCTTCCCCCATTGCAGCATCGGGCACATCGTCTGGTTCCTCTTGATCTTCAGCAGCTCCCCCCGTTGCAGCATCACCGTATTCCGGGGACACATAGTTGTCATTGTCCTCTTCTTCTTCGCCGTCTTCCAGCATAACCCCTATTTCTTCATGCCTCGTTCAAACATTATAGTGTGGCATGAAACCCTTGTAAAGCAAGTGGGTGTGAAGGATTTCCCGGTCAGAGTAAGACTTTGTATTCCCACATTTAGGGCATGGACAACACATAAAACCATTCTGCTTGTTTGCCTCAACCACTTCGAGAAAATTATGCACGTCCTTAATGTACTCGGAGGTGTGTCTGTCACCATATATCCATTACCGGCTCATCTGCGTGCATTATATATAATTATGTGCGTCAAAAGTAAGAAAATCGGACAAGCATCTATCTAAAGTAAGAAAATCAGACAAGTTTCTATCTAAAGTAAGAAAATCAAAAAGAAGATAAGAACAAGAGGCTCACCACGATGGTGTTGGCGACAAGATCGGCACGGGCGATCAACGACGGTGAAAACGGGGACGGGGTGTGACGGACCACTAAATCTAGACAAATCTCGGGAAAAATGGAGCTCCGAGGTCGAGCTTCGAGAAGAGAAAGCTTAACTAGTGTGGCTCGGGCATTTCATCGAACACCTCATGTTCATAGGAGGTGAGCTAGAGCACCCAATTGCCCTCCCCTCGCCGGCCAGAAAAAATAGAGCACTGTCGAGTGCTCTGCCGCGGCGATGGGTATATATAGGCAAATTATTTGTCCCGGTTCGTGGCATGAACCGGGACTAAATTCTCCCTTCTATACCGGTTCAAGGCATGAACCAGTACCAATGTCTGTGGGCCAGGAGCGCGGACCATTGGTCCCTGTTCGTGCCACGAACCGGGACCAATGGGTCTAGACGAACCGGGACCAATGCCCACGAGGCCCCGGGCGGCCCCCCGGGCTCATGAACCGGGTCTAATGCCCCCCATGGGTCCCGGTTCTTGAAGAATCGGGACTAATGGGCTGGCCAGGCCCGAACCAAAGCCCTGTTTTCTACTAGTGCTATCTGCCATTATTGATTTTCCCGCCTACTAAGATGGTAATTTTTTGCACCTTTTTTAAGGAGGGCGCAGAAGTTGTTGCGTGGGATAGTACAATATGAGCCAGGTGTTTGTACAACTCTATCATTTGTGTCTTTGAAAATAGTGTGATACCAATATGATGCAAAGACACTTGTATCTCAAGATGTCAATAGCTGATATGTTCTCAGGACACTATATTATTTGTTTGATGTTTGATACATGCCACACGTGCTTTAGAGCTCTATCATTAATTGTGTCTTTGGTGTTACTTGTACCACACGTTGTACCACACGTTGATGTTTGATGTTATTTCTGTTGAATCTGGCTGACTACGTTAGTTCTGTTGTAGGGTGGAAAAGTTGCTGCGCCGAATAGTACAATATGAGCCACATGTTTGTAGAGCTCTGTCATTCATGTCTTTGGAAATTGTGTGGTACAAATATGATGTAAAGTCATTTGTATCTAAAGATGTCAATAGCTGGATGTTCTCAAAGTATTATATTATTTATGCTAAGCAGATATAAGTATATGCTCTTGTTTATATTGTGCCATAAATTTAATTACCTTACTACATGATAGATCAAAGCTTTATCCTTATGTCCTAGAGTTGATGGAGTTCCGCGGCAAAGTCCCGATCTATATTTCCAGCAAGTCTCAGGAGAATATATATCGCCATCGTTTTGTAATGTTATGTAGGCTCGCCCGAGTGGTGTTTTGGCACGGTTCGACATGAGCGCCAAGATCACATTAACCCATAAGAGGAAGCATGGCACATTACTCGCTCAGACGGCTGATGGAGCGACTCCGGAGCTTCCTCCAGTTTCTAGCGGTGGGGTTGCCGACAGCGAAGCCCCGGAAGACGAGGTGGATATAGGTAATGACCTGTTGAAAGGATATGATCATGTAAGAATCCTTGAGTTCGCTCTTTCCTTATCGTTGTAGGACTGTTGATGTTTGATATTATTTCTATTGCATCTGTCTGTCCATATTAATTCTGCCGTTACTGACTTTCCCTCCATTTAAGAAAATTTTCACGGCTTTTCAAAGGAGGGCACAAAAGTTGCTGCGCCCACCGGTACAACTCGAGCCACATGATTTCATGAAAACTGATAGCCAAGGGTCGGGTCAGGCCCCTTGTTTTTTCTCTTTATTTATTTTCTCATTTTCTTCTCACCACCTCACGATACAATAACCACATATACCCGCTCGCACCACCACAAGTCAAATTGATAGGCTTCACTGATTGCAACAGCGTGCATGCCTGGCTCTGGCGGTAGAGCAGCTCCATCATGAACTCATTCGCCGGAGCACCCACCGGCCTGTGACCTCGTCCTTCAGCTTGCAGCTCAGCCACCGCTTGAGTAGGCCGTGCAGTGTAGGCAAATCGGCTCGTCATGGCATGGAATCTCCACCTGCATTTCGCACAAGTGTATACACAAGGTGTCAGGCAAAAGAGCAAGCTCGCATGCTTTCTCAGCACGCTCGGTAATAGGAAGAGATATGATTTAGTGATGTATTCTTTGGGAGCTTTGCAACAGAAAAATGGTGCAAATAAATCCTACTATGTCATCAACCAAATCTACAAATGCAGCACGGTAGTTCCTTTTAATGGAAATTGGTGGGGACTGGCCCCTTCAAAAAAGTAGCAGATTCTAGATTCATCGATAATGTAATGCTTGGAAGCAAGCGCATTGATAGGAGGGCAAAGACTTGAGTAGGGTTTGTGGAGTGACAACAATTTAAAATGGAAGTACAAGGACATCTAAAAGGCTCACCTTATCTTCACTTGCTAGCTCATGTTTTTTTATTAATCAGCCTCAGGATGGAGGATACCCACATAGTTCCATCTCTGAAACAAGAAGAAAATACTAATATTGAAGAACAGAACGTATTAAATTCTTGGAATCTAGTTACATGTTATTACATCACCAACAACAAATTGCTGGTAAGAATGAATGGGAAAAAAACACGCAGGACTTTTTGATGAAATATCGTCTCCATTGTTGATAAAAATTCATAAGAGCACTGTTTTTCTAAGTTCCCCGCCTTCATATTTTGAGATGAAGAGAAGAACTCTGGCTAATAGCAGAGCAATCTATGCATCTAGTAGAAAATATAACAGGAAAAGGGCCATCAGCACACTGAGCCATCTTACGCTGGGCAAATATCTCTAGCAATATATGCTACGAATAAGAGGATCCTAAGTAAAGTTTCAAAGGCCTCTTTTTTATATTTTTTGGACTGCTTACCACATGTGTCACGTGGTTGAGAGGCCTCTATCATTGTTGACAAGAAACTTGAAGACTAAAGGCGAACTCACTTAATCCTGTAGAAATTCTTTTACAGCTGAGGAAGAAGTTTAGGTTCTACCCTGCAAAAGAGTTGTCATTTCGACGTGAGGAAGCAAAACACACGATCTATCGGAATCAGCATAAATACTGAATATGCTGCAAGAGGTCTTACTGGTTCGACGAAGTGACTAGTGAAAACCAGACTTGGGTAGTTATTCGCTCATGTGAGTCTGCTTCTAGGCTTTCCCTTGGACTATCCTCCGTAGTAGTTTCAGTTTTTGAACCTTTCCTTGAGAGAAGAATTTGATTTTTCTGATTTCTTCATGCTTGGCACGAGTAAACTTCATAAGGGATCATCAAGCTTTTCCTTGTCAATCGTCTCGTGATTCTATCCATCTTTAGAAATTTCTGCACTGTTCTGCTTGGGATGAAAGTGTAGTTAGAACAAGCAAATGTTGTGGCATCAAACTTGCATATGAAATTATGTTCTGATAAAACTTCAATACGATCACAAGCCGCCGGCATCCATCGGTCCCGTTATAGCCGATGCCGAGCTCCCAAGACGAAGTCCCCAAGAGGGAGTACGACATCGAGGCGTTGCCATTGTCCCATCAAAGGTTAACGGTGTCCCCTGGAGAGGCTGAGCTAGCCGGATCCACGCGGGAGGGGTGCAGCCGCAAAGCAACAATGCCTCCAGGAAGGTAAACAACGGTCACGGCACAAAGCCGAGACAGGGTCTTCACCCAAGCTCCCACACCTCCTTAGTCACATATCAACCCACACCGGCGTCTGCAAGCCCACCAACCAGTACTACCACCAAAGCAGCCCATCAATGAAGAAGCAGCACCGATATCCGCCGCCACAGATTGCACCTCAGGAGACCACCGACGGCTAACCTCCGGAACGAGGCACCAAATCCGTCAATGGTCGCCTGGATGCAAAGCCACCGGACCGGACACAGTGCAAGCCGTCGTGCCCTGTCGAGCACCGTGTAGACAAGGAACGGAGTAGCGCTGCCCGAAGCCATGAACCACCTCGGTTCCGAACCGCAGCCAAGCATCAGAAGTGCCGACCCGCCCCATGTGCGCCACCGCGGCCGTCGGAGACTGGATCTGCAAAACCCGCAGCGGGAGCCGCCCTTCCTTTCCATTCAGGGCCCCCAATCCGTGCAGCACCACACTCCTCATGGCCAAAGCCGCAGCCCGAGCGCCGCACAGGCCACCCGAGCCCCTCTGGCTTGCGCCCCGACTGGCCTCCAACATGCCGGAGCATGCGACCAACAGGACGCAGCTCCGCGTTGAGCATGGCACCGGGCCAGTAGGCCCCTCCATGCGCCGCCACATACCCTCCCGTGAGGACAAGTGCGGCCACACCACCACCGGTCGCCAATTAGAGAAACCGCATGCCGCCCCGTCTCATGTGCGCCACCGTGTCGCCATCATTTACCATGGTACACGGCGGCATCCATGGACCTGCAGATGCTGGCTGGAACCGCCACGTCCCAAGCAGCCTGCCACCCGTGCTGGCCCGCCGCAGCCGTCACCGGCCACGCCGGAAATGGGCTCGGGCCCCTAACCCGCGCCCTCCACGCAACAGCGCCAAGGAAGCGATGGTACGCCGCATCACCCTTACCACTATGTTTCCCGGGCCGCCATCTCGGCCTACCGGTGCCGACCCCAGTCGAACTCGAAGGCTGCCAACACCATGATGAGAAGCCTCCCCCGACACCATTAATTTGGCGGCGGGGACCTGTTAGCCTATAAACTGTGATGCGTGTGTGCTCTGTGCTGTGGTCTGGTTCAGGTCGGATGCTGGTGTGTAGCGATCCGAGTCGTAGGGCGTGCGTGCTTCGGAGTCAATCTCCAGCTTGCTGCGTACGTAGCGTGGACGACTAGGCAGTTGTGATCTGTTGGAGCCGGCCGCGCAGCGCGCGTACGAGCGCGTCGTGGGCGCGGGCGAGGAGGGCATGCGGATCGGGCGTGCCGGCCAGAGTGGAGGGCATGGTGTTGCGTATACATGCACGTATAAATCCCTCCCACTGTAAACTGATTCAAACGCCGGGTCGTAAGTCATGTAGCTGAGTGGCCGAGTATGTGCTCAGGAGAAAAGGTGTTCGTGCGCCTGGAAACTTGCCGTGTCTTTCTTCTTCCTTCTCCTTCCTCCTTCTTCTTCTGTTGATCTAGTTCAGAGAAAGAGAGAGAGGTGCAGCGTGAGAGAGAGGTAGAGCTAGGGCATAGCCACGGCAACAACAGGACCCACCGCCACCGCAGCGGCACGAACAGGTAGCAGCGGCGGCGAGGAAGCACAGGGGAGGGAGAACTTGGGGTGGCGGCGGTTTCGCCCCCAGTGCCGCCTGGATACGACGGGATAAAATTAAATCTGCCTTATGTGGGAACAAATTATTCCAGGTAGCATGGACACTTATATCAGCCCTTCAAATAAGGAAACAATAAATCCTGATAGCTAGCAGCATGTAGTTAAGTACGTGAGTCGAGATCGCATGAAAAAAAAAGGTGGCTGGAATTCTAAGCTTTTGCTTCACAGAACAAAAAAGTATATACTTTTATTAGCAAGCGTGTGTGTTTGAGCCAGTGTTTTATTAGACAAGATAATAATCTAGCAGGCAGTCGGCACGAAGAGCTGTGATAGCTGTTACAACTTATGTAAGATTTATACAGTAGAATCCAGAGTAGTGTAATTATAAGGAAATGTCCTACTCTACCGCCGAGCTCAAATGAGCTAGGAATGAACAGTAAAATTAGGAAAAAATTTATTAAAAATTGAAATTTTTTAATGGCAAACACTGACAAACTTTCTGGATTCTTGCAAAATTTCAACATGAAAGAGCATTCATGGAAGTCGTTGCAAAAATAACAAAATCAACACTCCAAAATGCTTTTGAAAATAGCACTTCTGAAGCATCAGTTCTATTTTATCTTTGCCACAATTTCCAGGAATGTTGTTCCATGACGAAATTTTGCAAGCATCCAGAAAATTTATCAATGTTTAGTACAAAAAATAATCAATTTTTTTTAACTTTTTCATATTATTTTGGAATTTACTGTTCACCCGAGTCTCACTAATTACGAGAAGGAACTATTTTTTATTCAGATGCGTACAAACATAAATGTACTCTTATTCTTCACAAAAATGTTAAGTGCACTTTCCTGGTATAAGAGTCGTACGTGTACTCTTATTCTTCACAAAAATGTTAAGTGCACTTTCAGTTATATAGTGGTCCAAACAAGCTAATTGTTTCTGCAGCTATTAATAAATGGTGTGTGTAAAGAACATATTTTACTGAAAGGTACAATTTTTCATATGCAATAACACAATGGAAATGTATTTGAACTCCTATGACTTCAAGGATCGAACTAAGATCAAGCTACATATGTGTTGACATGTTTGCTTGTGGGCATTGCATATATCCTTCACAATAGTTCTATACGGATTCTATTCAAAGTGAATTTCATGAGCATGTTTTCTCCATTCTGACCATATTTTGCTCTACAGTCTATACATCCCTACTGCCAAGGTTTTAAGATGCAGGTGGGCATCATCGGAGTTGGAGGCCATTGTCGGCGGCATACCGTTGGTGAAGGTAAAACCTAAAGAGACAACGACATGAGCATGGGACTGTGCGGTGTGGTCTGTCGCCTGTCAGTCAAATGCACTACTAAAACTGTTGGCGGAAACCGCTTCAACTTTGATGTGGGGCTTTGGTACGTGGTCTCTGAGGCCATCTGCCGACTCATCCAATGACGCTCTAGCATGTGCAATAAGAAAGAGAGGTGCCACAAAATTTTGTGTCACCCAGTTATTACTGAGATGAAACAAGCGGGATGACTTGTAGCATGAGCCATTTTGAGGCAGCCAGGGAACTATAAATTTTGTTCTAACGTTACAGATGAATAGAAGGCTTTGGACCATGTATACTTACTGGCTTTAGTATCCGTAAAACCTCAAAAATGGCCTTTGACATGAGTATGGCGTTTTCGATCCTGGCCTCCATGGAGGTTGATTTTTGAAAAAATCAAAATTCGAATTTTTCGGTTTCAACAAATCTGAAAAAATTGTACAAGTAAACACGGATGTGAGGTGTATGTGTGTAAATTCCAGGATGAAGTACGTTGAAATGCGATCTGTACAAAAAAGACAAATTCATGGTCCGGGAGGATAAATAGTATCATTTGTTAAAAAGTCCTAGATTTTTTTATTGCACAACCATACGATCTAAATTTACATACTTGTGCATAATGCTTTCATGTATGTCTGTATTTTTTTCAGAATTTTTTGAAATGTAAAAATATGAATTTTCATGAATTTTGCATTTTGCATTGGAGGCCTCCATGGAGTTCGGCCTCCAATAGCAATTTCCGCTATGACATCCCTTTTGTTATCCCGTTTGTAATGTAAAAATAAGTACTATTAGTGATGAGAAGGACTAAGAAGGGTGGCAGCACGACTTCTTAACGCTCACATGTTATTAACGCTAGATCCCTTTTGTTTGCAGACAACTGGGATACATCACAGTAATGGTAATTGTACTGAAAATAAGTGGGGTATTAGCACAAGCAGCTCATACAGTGGGATGCACCCAATTCATCTAGGTCATCTCATGAAACTTTGCCTCGAAAATCTACTTCAAATCCACCCATAGTGCGACTAAAAACAGTTGGATTCAATGGCTAGCTTACTCGGTCTTCCTAGCTTGCTGCAGAATTAGACCTATTTATGAGTGAATAAACCTTTTTTTCAATTGCTAGCTTACTCAATCTTCCTAGCTTGCTGCAGAATTAGACCTATCTATGAGTGAATAAGTTGCTCCTAAACTGAGACTAACATTAGTTACCCCCTTCCAACAGATCTAACTGTGTTCGAAAACTAAAGAAAGTGTATCTATGATCGAGAGAAAGGAAGGGGGACAGGAGGCGTACAGTCATGGGTTTCCCCATCGGCGGTGGATCCTGACGGGGATCCTACATGGCTTGATGCCTGAGATGGGGACGAGGGCGAAGCTTTACCATCCTTTCTGTGGTGCAGTCGTCCGATGAGACCGTGCGGACGTAGGTGCCGACGACCGATGACATCGAAGCCAACAGGACGATGCTACAGATAGAGCCGTGGAGGAGGCACGCGGTTCCGTTATGAGCCAAATTGGTTGGGCCAGGCAGATAAATGGGTTATGGGCCTACTAATGCAAGCAACAGGCACAATGGCTGATACTCATTTTTCTAACTATTCTGGAAAACAAGTTACATGTTTTTTTATCATGGATTTAAAGAAAAAAGAGAACTGACCAGTTGGAAAAACAATATTGTGCAACAGATAACCTTGGTATTTTAACAATTACTTACCTGAGTTTCTCTTCAGGAGTGATCCCAAGAGCATCGTCACATACTAGGCAGGATACAATCTCCTCTTATCTATTTTCTTCATAATACACTCCCGGCAAACTGCATACACGAAGATGGTTATAATACAGGCATACGTGCAAGTATCATACAGAGATTTGTAAGAACCAAATTTATAAGCGCACACATCTCACCTCACATCGGACAGTTCCTATGTGGCTGTACTGTTCGTCTGATGTCGTAAACGAGAAGCAAAACACTCCTCAAAAGTGATCATACTTCAGCCGCTCCGCATCTCCCTAGCCCCCGTTCTGCTCTGGTCTCGAGCTCCAAACCAAATTCTCCTTGCAGACTAGTGGCCGATCTCTGGAAAAAGAGATGGATGCCGGCAGTAGTAGTAGTAGGAGTACGACTACAAGGAAGAGGAAATCAGCCGCAATCGAGGTTAAGAGTTAACCAGCTCGAGTGCTGGCGAGAGAGGTTGAACACGAAGGAGGCGGAGAGGGTGAAGACAGACGCGATCTCGACCTCATCCGCAACACCCTCCCCCTCGCCCCCCATACACACCACTCGGATGACATGCTCCCGAAAGATAATCTCGCTCCTCCCTATCAAGGAAGGCAGTCGCACTCAGATCCTTGTGAAACGGTGCCTCTTTATATTGTGACTTTCCTATGATTCAAATAAAATCAAAAACACCTTTGGGCCTTACAAAAACTAACAACAATTTCTTTTTGAAATGGTGGTGTGTGTGTGTGGGGGGGGGGGGTCAACCATCTCAATATGCTTTCAGCAAGAGACCAATGCAATGTCTTAACATAACCTGGATAACTAACATTAAGCCCATTAATTATACTGTAATCAACACTAAAATACATTTAGGGTCTAGATGCAATTTCACCTTCTTTCGTGGCAACGCTTTTAAAAAAGGAATAAAAAAATCCTTTCGCCTTCGTCGCCCCTTTCAGATGAAAACGATCAAAAAAATGCATCATGTGTGAATTGACAGGCATCATCCGCCGTACCTAGGGGCTGCTACCTTAACCTTAGCGTCCTATTTATGAGCAGAGACGGGCACCGCCATGTTTGATGACAACTAGAAGCCATTGGTGGGCCCTTGCACCATCAATGATGGATGTTGCCACTGTAGATGTGGGCCTCCACGTGCAGCCATTGCCCGCCCACTACACAACTAAAATGTGGGCCCCAATCATCATGTACAACACTTGTCCAATTTGATAGTATCTTGGAAAGCAATCAGAGAACGTTTCTACGAATATAATTGTTGCAATTACAGGTATTGTTGGGGAACGTTGCAGAAAATAAAAATTTTCCTACGGTTTTACGAAGATCCATCTATGAGTTCATCTAAGCAATGAGTGATAGGGGTGCATCTACATACCTTTGTAGATCGCGAGAGGAAGCGTTCAAGAGAACGGGGATGATGGAGTCGTACTCGCCGTAATCCAAATCACCGATGACCAAGTGTCGAACGGACAGCACCTCCGCGTTCAACACACGTACGGAGCGGATGACGTCTCCCGCACCTTGATCCAGCAAGTAGGAGGGAGAGGTTGAGGAAGAAGGCTCCAACAGCAGCACGACGGCGTGGTGGTGATGGAGTGGCAGATCTCCGACAAGGCTTCGCCAAGCTCACACGGAGGAGGAGATGTGCTGGGGAGGGGAGGGGCTGCGCCTTGGATGTTCTCTGCAGCCCTCCCCTCACCCCTCTATTTATAGGGGAAGGGGGAAGGGGGCCGGCCCCCTCTAGATGAGATCTAGAGGGGGGGCGGCGGCCAAGGGAGGGGGCTTGCCCCCCAAGCAAGGGGCGCGCCCCCACTAGGGTCCCCCCAACCCTAGGCGCATGGGCCCAAGGGGGGGGGCTGCCCAGCCCTCCAGGGGCTGGTTCCCTACCCCCTACGGCCCATGAGGCCCTCCGAGAGAGGTGGCCCCTCCCGGTGAACCCCCGGAACCCCTCCGGTGGCCCCGGTACAATACCGATATGCCCCCGAAACTTTCCGGTGACCGTATGACAACTTCCCATATATAAATCTTCACCTCCGGACCATTCCGGAACTCCTCGTGACGTCCGAGATCTCATCTGGGACTCCGAACAACACTCGGTAATCACATACAAGTCTTCCTAATAACCATAGCGTCACCGAACCTTAAGTGTGTAGACCCTACGGGTTCGGGAAACACGCAGACATGACTAAGACGGCTCTCCGGTCAATAACCAATAGCGGGATCTGGATACCCATGTTGTCTCCCACATGCTCCTCGATGATCTCATCGGATGAACCACGATGTCGAGGATTCAATCAACCCCGTATACAATTCCCTTTGTCAATCGATACGTTACTTGCCTGAGATTCGGTCGTTGGTATCCCAATACCTCGTTCAGTCTCGTTACCGGCAAGTCACTTTACTCGTACCGTAATGCATGATCCCGTGACCAAACACTTGGTCACTTTGAGCTCATTATGATGATGCATTACCAAGTGGGCCCAGAGATACCTCTCCGTCATACGGAGTGACAAATCCCAGTCTCGATCCGTGTCAACCCAACAGACACTTTTGGAGATACCTGTAGTGCACCTTTATAGTCACCCAGTTACGTTGTGACGTTTGGTACACCCAAAGCACTCCTACGGTATCCGGGAGTTACACGATCTCATGGTCTAAGGAAAAGATACTTGACATTGGAAAAGCTCTAGCAAAACGAACTACACGATCTTGTGCTATGCTTAGGATTGGGTCTTGTCCATCACATCATTCTCCTAATGATGTGATCCCGTTATCAACGACATCTAATGTCCATGGTCAGGAAACCATGACTATCTGTTGATCAACGAGCTAGTCAACTAGAGGCTTACTAGGGACATATTATGGTCTATGTATTCACACGTGTATTACGATTTCCGGATAATACAATTATAGCATGAATAAAGACAATTATCATGAACAAGGATATATAATAATAATCCTTTTATTATTGCCTCTAGGGCATATTTCCAGCAGTCTCCCACTTGCACTAGAGTCAATAATCTAGTTACATTGTGATGAATCAAACACCCATAGAGTTCTGGTGTTGATCATGTTTTGCTCGCGAAAGAGGTTTAGTCAACGGATCTGCGACATTCAGATCCGTATGTACTTTGCAAATATCTATGTCTCCATCTTGAACATTTTCACGGATGGAGTTGAAACGACGGTTGATGTGCCTAGTCTTCTTGTGAAACATGGGCTCCTTGGCTAGGGCAATAGCTCCTGTGTTGTCACAGAAGAGTTTGATCGGCCCCGACGCATTGGGTATGACTCCTAGGTCGGTGATGAACTCTTTCACCCAAATTGCTTCATGCGCTGCATCCGAGGCTGCCATGTACTCCGCTTCACATGTAGATCCCGCCACGACGCTCTGCTTGCAGCTGCACCAGCTTACTGCTCCACCATTCAACATATACACGTATTCGGTTTGTGACTTAGAGTCATCCAGATCTGTGTCGAAGCTAGCGTCGACGTAACCTTTACGACGAGCTCTTTGTCACCTCCATAAACGAGAAACATGTCCTTTGTCCTTTTCAGGTACTTCAGGATATTCTTGACCGCTGTCCAGTGTTCCTTGCCGGGATTACTTTGGTACCTACCTACCAAACTTACGGCAAGGTTATCAGGTCTGGTACACAGCATGGCATACATAATAGATCCTATGGCTGAAGCATAGGGGATGACACTCATCTCTTCTTTATCTTTTGCCGTGGTTGGGCATTGAGCCGAGCTCAGTCTCACACCTTGCAATACAGGCAAGAACCCTTTCTTGGACTGATCCATTTTGAACTTCTTCAAAATCTTATCAAGGTATGTGCTTTGTGAAAGACCTGTGAGGCGTCTTGATCTATCCCTATAGATCTTGATGCCTAATATGTATGCAGCTTCTCCAAGGTCCTTCATTGAAAAACACTTGTTCAAGTAGGCCTTAATGCTGTCCAAAAGTTCTATATCATTTCCCGTCAAGAGTATGTCATCTACATATAATATGAGAAATGCTACAGAGCTCCCACTCACTTTCTTGTAAACGCAAGCTTCTCCATAAGTCTGCATAAACCCAAACGCTTTGATCATCTCATCAAAGCGAATGTTCCAACTCCGAGATGCTTGCACCAACCCATAAATGGATCGCTGGAGCTTGCATACTTTGTTAGCGTTCTTAGGATCGACAAAACCCTCCGGCTGCATCATATACAGTTCTTCCTTAAGATGCCCGTTAAGGAATGCTGTTTTAACGTCCATCTGCCATATCTCATAATCATAGTATGCGGCAATTGCTAACATGATTCGGACGGACTTCAGCTTCGCTACGGGAGAGAAAGTCTCATCGTAGTCAACCCCTTGAACTTGCCGATAACCCTTAGCAACAAGTCGAGCTTTATAGATAGTAATATTATCATCCGCGTCCATCTTCTTCTTAAAGATCCATTTGTTTTCTATCGCTCGCCGATCATCGGGCAAGTCTGTCAAAGTCCATACTTTGTTTTCATACATGGATTCTATCTTGGATTGCATGGCTTCAAGCCATTTGTTGGAATCTGGGCCCGCCATCGCTTCTTCATAGTTCGAAGGTTCACCTTGTCTAACAACATGATTTCCAGGATAGGGTTGCCATACCATTCTGGTGTGGAACGTGTCCTTGTGGACCTACGAAGTTCAGTAGCAACTTGATCCGAAGTACCTGATCATCATCATTAATTTCCTCTCCAGTTGGTGTAGGTACCACAGGAACATTTTCCTGAGCTGCACTACTTTCCGGTTCAAGAGGTAGTACTTCATCGAGTTCTACTTTCCTCCCACTTACTTCTTTCGAGAGAAACTCTTTTTCCAGAAAGGATCCGTTCTTGGCAACAAAGATCTTTCCCTCGGATCTTAAGTAGAAGGTATACCCAATGGTTTCCTTAGGGTATCCTATGAAGACGCATTTTTCCGACTTGGGTTCGAGCTTTTCAGGTTGAAGTTTCTTGACATAAGCATCGCATCCCCAAACTTTTAGAAACGACAGCTTAGGTTTCTTCCCAAACCATAATTCATACGGTGTCGTCTCAACGGATTTAGACGGAGCCCTATTTAAAGTGAATGTAGCTGTCCCTAGAGCGTATCCCCAAAATAATAGCGGTAAATCGGTAAGAGACATCATAGATCGCACCATATCCAATAGAGTGCGATTACGACGTTCGGACACACTGTTACGCTAAGGTGTTCCAGGCGGCATGAGTTGTGAAACGATTCCACATTTCCTTAAGTGTGTACCAAATTCGTGACTTATGTATTCTCCTCTAGATCTGATCGTAGGAACTTTATCTTTCGGTCACGTTGATTCTCTACCTCATTCTGAAATTCCTTGAACTTTTCAAAGGTCTCAGACTTGTGTTCCATCAAGTAGACATACCCATATCTACTCAAGTCATCAGTGAGAGTGAGAACATAACGATATCCTCCGCGAGCCTCAACGCTCATTGGACCACACAAATCAGTATGTATGATTTCCAATAAGTTGGTCGATCTCTCCATTGTTCCGAAGAACGGAGTCTTGGTCATTTTGCCCATGAGGCATGGTTCGCATGTGTCAAATGATTCATAATCGAGAGACTCTAAAAGTCCATCAGCATGGAGCTTCTTCATGCGCTTGACACCAATGTGACCAAGACGGCAGTGCCACAAGTATGTGGGACTATTGTTATCAACTTTACATCTTTTGGTATTCACACTATGAATATGTGTAACATTACGTTCGAGATTCATTAAGAATAAACCATTGACCATCGGGGCATGACCATAAAACATATCTCTCATATAAATAGAACAACCATTACTCTCGGATTTAAATGAGTAGCCATCTCGTATTAAACGAGATCCAGATACAATGTTCATGCTCAAACTTGGCACTAAATAACAATTATTGAGGTTCATAACTAATCCCGTGGGTAAATGTAGAGGTAGCGTGCCGACGGCGATCACATCGACCTTGGAACCATTCCCGACGCGCATCGTCACCTCGTCCTTCGCCAGTCTCCGCTTATTCCGCAGCTCCTACTGTGAGTTACAAATATGAGCAACGGCACCGGTATCAAATACCCAGGAGTTACTACGAGTACTGGTAAGGTACACATCAATTACATGTATATCAAATATACCTTTAGTGTTGCCGGCCTTCTTGTCCGCTAAGTATTTGGGGCAGTTCCGCTTCCAGTGACCCTTCCCTTTGCAATAAAAGCACTCAGTCTCAGGCTTGGGTCCATTCTTTGACTTCTTCCCGGCAACTGGCTTACCGGGCGCGGCAACATCCTTGCCGTCCTTCTTGAAGTTCTTCTTGCCCTTGCCCTTCTTGAACTTGGTGGTTTTATTGACCATTAACACTTGATGTTCTTTCTTGATTTCTACCTCTGCTGACTTCAGCATTGAAAATACTTCAGGAATGGTCTTCACCATCCCCTGCATATTGTAGTTCATCACAAAGCTCTTGTAGCTTGGTGGGAGCGACTGAAGGATTTTGTCAATGACCGCCTCATCCGGGATGTTGATCTCCAGCTGGGACAGGCGGTTGTGCAACCCAGACATTTTGAGTATGTGCTCACTGACAGAACTGTTTTCCTCCATCTTACAACTATAGAACTTATCAGAGACTTCATATCTCTCGACCCGGGCATGAGCTTGAAAAACCATTTTCAGCTCCTCGAACATCTCATATGCTCCGTGTTGCTCAAAACGCTTTTGGAGCCCCGGTTCTAAGCTATAAAGCATGCCACACTGAACGAGGGAGTAATCATCAGCATGTGACTGCCAAGCGTTCATAACGTCTTGGTTCTCTGGGATGGGTGCTTCACCTAGCGGTCCTTCTAGGACATATGCTTTCTTGGCTGCTATGAGGATGATCCTCAGGTTCCGGACCCAGTCCGAATAGTTGCTGCCATCATCTTTCAGCTTGGTTTTCTCTAGGAACGCGTTGAAGTTCATGTTGACATGAGCATTGGCCATATGATCTACAAGACATATTTTGCAAAGATTTTAGACTAAGTTCATGATAACTAAGTTCATCTAATCAAATTATTTAATAAACTCACACTCAGATTGACATCCCTCTAGTCATCTAAGTGTTACACGATCCGAGTCGACTAGGCCGTGTCCGATCATCATGTGAGACGGACTAGTCATCATCGATGAACATCTCCATGTTGATCGTACCGTCCATACGACTCATGTTCGACCTTTCGGTCTCTGTGTTCCGAGGCCATGTCTGTACATGCTAGACTCGTCAAGTTAACCCTAAGTGTTTTGCATGTGTAAAACTGTCTTACACCCGTTGTATGTGAACGTAAGAATCTATCACACCCGATCATCACGTGGTGCTTCGATACGACGAACTTTAGCAACGGCGCACAGTTAGGGGAGAACACTGTCACGACCGGTTTTCCAATAAAAATATTTATTGAGAAACCAATCTTTTGAGTCCAGTATGAGAGAAACCCTCCTCACTGGTAGACAAATTCTTGATACAATAAGCCAGTAGCATAAAATATATTACAGGGTCGAACTATGGTTGCTCATCCAAATTATTACAAGCACGCCAATAAATATACATAATGGCGGACATGACACAGTGGTGTGGAGGCATACTACTGACTCGAGGATAGGGCGGTGGTGGAAAAACACAGCGGGGAGAGAGATACAAGTCTCTAAAACTGTCATCTCATCGAGCGTCGAGGTGAGGCTCGATGAATTTATTTGGTAGCGGAAGCGGATATAATACAGTGACCAAATCCAGGGTCGTACGAGACTGACTGGGACTCCTCTAGGCGTCGGACTTGCTATCAAATTCTTCATCCATGAGATCGCCTTCGTCAGCATCTGGCCAAATCAACAAGCCAGTGAGTACTTTGAAAGTACTCGCAAGACAGTTCGGACGTAAGATATAACAAATGCATGCATGAATGCGTCATGATTAATTCACCAATGTACATTCAAAAATTAGCATAACGAGGTAAGTAAAAGGGAAACGGCGGTAGTCCGCCTGAAATCCCACAAAACATAAATGAAGACCGATCGGGTGTCTGAAGCGACGCCTCGAAAGGTGAACAAATAAATATAAGGAAATGATGCCACAGTCGGGCGTCTTAGCGAGACCACATAAAGGGCTTTAAAAGAAATGCCACAGTCGGACGTCGGGGCGACATCACAGAAAGGGCTTTAAAAGAAATACCACAGTCGGGCGTCTTAGCGACACCACATAAAGGGCTTTAAAAGAAATGCCACAGTCGGACGTCGGGGCGACATCACAGAAAGGGCTTTAAAAGAAATACCACAGTCGTGCGTCTTAGCGACACCACATAAAGGGGTTTAAAAGAAATGCCACAGTCGGACGTCGGGGCGACATCACAGAAAGGGCTTTAAAAGAAATACCACAGTCGGGCGTCTTAGCGACACCACATAAAGAGCTTTAAAAGGAATGCCACAGTCGGACATCGGGGCGACATCACAGAAAGGGCTTTAAAAGAGATGCCACAGTCGGACGTCTTAGCGACACCACATAAATGGCTTTTATTCACAAGGAAATAATGCTCATAATAAATATTCAATTCATGAAAATAAACGGGTTAGTCCATCCACAGGAATAATCATTTAACCGGACATAGCACTCATGCGGTTCACCGGAGTCTCTGTCATCAAAACTGACATTTGGTCAAGATAAGTTAATATCGAACTTGGACATGGAATAGATGATTCGAAGGAATATATGACTCTGCAGAGTTTGTACAAAATTTTTCCCACAGCCAACGGATTTCTGTAGTCACGAAGGACTAGTTCCGTTTACGGTATTTCGGAAGAAAACGCAGCTAACCAGTACACACCCATCCTACCTCTCGATGCTAGGAATCACCCTAGACATCGTCCAAGAAAAACTTTTGAGACGGCGAGATCACAATGTCGAATAGCATGGGATCAAATTTATATACGCGCGCTCTAAGGGGTGCCCCCCTCTCCGTCCCAACCGGAAACACCCGTGCCCCCTGACCGGATGACTGGCTTTAATCCAAGGCCATGGAACCATCATCACGGCCTCTCCTTTTTGGTGTGTACCAGGAAAGCGGTTTACAACTTACTAAGCCATATTCCTTGCGGAAAACATGTGGTAGTACAAGGAAGGAAGAATGGAAGGAACTGGAATGATACGAGTTGACATTGAAGTCACATAGTCTGGCATAAGCCTGGCATGCTACAACACTGCTATCTTACCCATCCTCATGCCAACACATGGCCATGCATACTCACATCCATCCACTCATGGATTTTCGAAACACACTTGCCTCATCGTCTCAGGTAACATGACATTCATCGGTATGTTCATCAACATGCCATAAACTACTTAATGCAAACATGCCAAAAACAATCATCATATCAAAAGTTCAAACATGCTTGCCTGGTTCGGAGTAGTCGGAGCCTAGCTCGGTGAAGTTCGCGGCTCCGTCACCTCCTTCGGTATCTACGGTATAAAGAAAATATATGCGCTATCGTAAATACCAAGAGGTGCACAAAAAGTATTCCAAATATTTTTCAAATAAATCTGATAAAAAACTAGACAAAATTTTAAAGAGGACAGAAAAAGAATCAATCAGAAATACTCTTCTGTTTAAAAGTTATAAAGGTTTTTGTCTAGGGACTCATCTGTAATGAAACAGAAGATTTCCAGGGGCTAGCTTATAAAAACAGAAAACGTTCCAGTCTTGAATACGCCAGCCCAGAGGGGAAAGCGTATTTTTCCCGAAGGCATTTTCAGAAAACGATTCGTTTAAAAGGATCTGAGAGGCTGACGGGCGGGTCCCAATCGTCAGGTTTAAACTTTCAAACGGGGGACGAAGCTCGTCGGCGCCCGAGAGCCGCGGTGGTCGCCGGCGGCGATCCACGGCGAGGCAGGAAGATCGGAGGGTACCTCCGAGTTCAGGGCGCCCTTCCGCGTCGGTTGGTGGTGGTGGCGGCGGTCGGCGAGCACCACGTCGATGGCGAGCCTTGCTCCGGCGGACGGCGGTTCGGGTGGTCGAGGGCCTCGTCGGATGGAGCTGCGAAGGCCAAATTGAGGAGGGGGTTAGACTTCTGGTAGCTAGAGGGGGTAACGGACGGGGTTTGGGCGCCGGCGACGGCCTCACCGGAGCGAATCGAGGTGGACGCCGAGGCGGAACGGGGCGGCTGGAGTCGGGGGAGGAGACCTCCTCGAGGTCCTCCTGGTGGCTTGGCAGGGTCTTGGAGAGGTGCGGTGAGGGTGTGGGGGTCGTGAGCGGGCTCGGGGTCCTTTTTATAGGCGATCCGAGGCGGTGGCCGTGAACGGGGATCTCCGGTGAAGGTTACGGCGGTGCAGTGCTTGGTCGGGGGAGATTAGGGAGTTGGGCGTCATCGTGGAGGTTTACTGGTTCCATTCAGACGCTAACCTCAGCGGGATTCGGTTGTTTAGGGGGAGCTTGACGGAACGGGGCGGCGCGGGCCCGTCGGCGGCAGAGAGCGTGCCCAGTGCTTGCCGGGCCACGATGACGGTGCAACGGGGTGTGCTGGCGTGCATGAGGCCACGCGGAGCTACCAGGAGAATTGGGCGGCGCCGAACGGCGTTGAGCCGCCGTTCTGCTCTCTGTCGGCCGCTACGGTGGTTCGGCCGCCGCAAGACACGCCGGCGCAGGCGGGCCAGGGCGCCGCCGACGCCGGGAAGGCGCCAAGCGCACGTGTGGTGCTCCAGACAGGAGGAAGAGGCGGCGAGGAACGTGCCAAGGGCACTGTCTACGCATGATAGAAACTGATGAACAAAAATGACACTGAATCTGAATATTCCTGAAAATGAACAGCAACAGCGCAAGCAAGGTGTTCGACAGAATGAATTTGGCCTCTGGGTATTTTTCCTTGAGCTGATTTTTGGTGGAGTGGCTACTCATTGCTCCAGTAGGCTGCCTGAATTTTGGTGGAATTTTTTGAAGAAGTGTAGATATGAATTTCACCAAATTTCGCAAATCTGGTCCAAACTTGCAGAGACTGAAATTTGAAAAATTAGAAAAGAGGAGGAGTGGATCAAGATGGTTCTGGGTTGTGGGTACAAAGGACCATCCAGGAGAGTTGGTTTGAGGTCAAAACTCAAATGCAAAAGGGTCCTTGCTTTGAAAATCTCTCAGGCTCCAAATAATTTGCAGAAATGATTTGAGGGGAAAGAAAATTAGAATAAAATCCAAAACTTGCTTGGATTAGTTGGGACAGAGAACTTAGGTTGATTACAAGGAGGAGGGGAGGTTTTGGAGGGGTTTTACCACATGGGCAAAATACAAAGTCATGGGTGGTTTCCAAGATATGAAAATCCCAAATTTTCATAGAGTTTCTTTTTAAAAGAAAAAACAAATTAGACTCCCAAAATAATTTGAGAGGGAACCAATAGAGAAGAAGTTTCAAAAGATCAAACACCATAGTTTGAATAAAAATAAAATCCTTGCCAAAGAAAAGGAAGTTTTTAAGAGGAAGGTTTTCTGGAAAAATTTTAAATGGCCTCTTTTCAAAAACCACAAAGTTTTTGCTGAAAACCAAATAAAAATTTTGGAGTGTCACAAACACTTTCTTGAAATTGTTATAAGGGATCATCTTATTTACTACCGTCGTTCTAAGTAAACAAGATGCATAAACATAATAAACATCACATGCAATTATATAATAGTGACATGATATGGCCAATATCATATAGCTCCTTTGATCTCCACCCTCGGGGCTCCATGATCATCTTCGTCACCGGCATGACACCATGATCTCCATCATCATGATCTCCATCATCGTGTCTTCATGAAGTTGTCATGCCAACGACTACTTCTACTTCTATGGCTAACGCGTTTAGCAATAAAGTAAAGTAATTTACATGGCGTTCTTCAATGACACGCAGGTCGTGATTCCTATTACAAGAACATGATCTCATACATCACAATATATCATTCATCATTCATCACAACTTCTGGCCATATCACATCACATGACAATTGCTGCAAAAACAAGTTAGACGTCCTCTAATTGTTGTTGCATCTTTTACGTGGCTGCAATTGGGTTCTAGCAAGAACGGTTTCTTACCTACGAATAACCACAACGTGATTTCGTCAACTTCTATTTACCCTTCATAAGGACCCTTTTCGTCGAATCCGCTCCAACTAAAGTGGGAGAGACAGACACCCGCTAGCCACCTTATGCAACTAGTGCATGTCAGTCGGTGGAACCTGTCTCACGTAAGCGTATGTGTAAGGTCGGTCCGGGCCGCTTCATCCCACAATACCGCTGAAGCAAAATAAGACTAGTAGCGGCAAGCAAGTTGACAAGATCTACGCCCACAACAGGTTTGTGTTCTACTCGTGCAATAGAGAACTACACATAGACCTAGCTCATGATGCCACTCTTGGGGAACGTTGCAGAAAATAAAACTTTTCCTACGGTTTCACCAAGATCCATCTATGAGTCCATCTAAGCAACGAGTGATAGGGGTGCATCTACATACCTTTGTAGATCGTGAGCGGAAGCGTTCAAGAGAACGGGGATGATGGAGTCGTACTCGCCGTGATCCAAATCACCGATGACCAAGTGCCGAACGGACAGCACCTCCGCGTTCAACACACATACAGAGCGGATGACGTCTCCCGCACCTTGATCCAGGAAGGAGGAGGGAGAGGTTGAGGAAGAAGGCTACAAAAGCAGCACGACGGCGTGGTGGTGATGGAGTGGCAGATCTCCGGCAGGGCTTCGCCAAGCTCACGCGGAGGAGGAGATGTGTTGGGGAGGGGAGGGGCTGCACCTTGGATGTTCTCTGCAGCCCTCCCCTCGCCCCTCTATTTATAGGGGAATTGGGAAGGGGGCCGGCCCCCTCTAGATGAGATCTAGAGGGGGGGGGCGGCCAAGGGAGGGGGCTTGCCCCCCAAGGAAGGGGGGCGCCCCCACTAGGGTTTCCCCCCCAACCCTAGGCGCATGGGCCCAAGGTGGGGGGGGTGCCCAGCCCTCCAGGGGCTGGTTCCCTGCCCCCTACGGCCCATGAGGCTCTCCGAGAGAGGTGGCCCTTCACGGTGGACCCCCCGGAACCCCTCTGGTGGCCTCGGCACAATACCGATATGCCCCCGAAACTTTCTGGTGACTGTATGACAACTTCCCATATATAAATCTTCACCTCCAGACCATTCCGGAACTCCTTGTGACATCCGGGATCTCATTCGGGACTCCGAACAACATTCGGTAATCACATAAAAGTCTTCCTAATAACCCTAGCATCACCGAACCTTAAGTGTGTAGACCCTACGGGTTCGGGAAACACGCAGACATGACCAAGACGGCTCTCCAGTCAATAACCAACAGCGGGATCTGGATACCCATGTTGGCTCCCACATGCTCCTCGATGATCTCATCGGATGAACCACGATGTCGAGGATTCAATCAACCCCATATACAATACCCTTTGTCAATCGGTACGTTACTTGCCTGAGACTCGGTCGTCGGTATCCCAATACCTCGTTCAGTCTCGTTACCGGCAAGTCACTTTACTCGTACCGTAATGCATGATCCCGTGACCAAACACTTGGTCACTTTGAGCTCATTATGATGATGCATTACCGAGTGGGCCCAGTGATACCTCTCCGTCATACGGAGTGACAAATCCCAGTCTCGATCCGTGTCAACCCAACAGACACTTTCGGAGATACCTGTAGTGCACCTTTATAGTAACCCAGTTACGTTGTGATGTTTAGTACACCCAAAGCACTCCTACAGTATCCGGGAGTTACACGATCTCACGGTCTAAGGAAAAGACACTTGACATTGGAAAAGCTCTAGCAAAACGAACTACATGATCTTGTGCTATGCTTAGGATTGGGTCTTGTCCATCACATCATTCTCCTAATGATGTGATCCCGTTATCAACAACATCTAATGTCCATGGTCAGGAAACCATGACTATCTGTTGATCAACGAGCTAGTCAACTAGAGGCTTACTAGGGACATATTATGGTCTATGTATTCACACGTGTATTATGATTTCCGGATAATACAATTATAGCATGAATAAAGACAATTATCATGAACAAGGAAATATAATAATAATCCTTTTATTATTGCCTCTAGGGCATATTTCCAACATGTATTTCTATAATTAATTGCAGTTAATGATTTTTAATCGATTTATAAGATCAATTGCAATTAAGGCAATCAATGTTATTTCCTAATTATGGTGGTGTGATAAATACACCATTGGAGCAACGTTGGACGTTGGATGGAGATGGTTGAATGGTTGGGATCGTCTGGATTCACCAAACTCGTAATTTTAGGAGAAGCAATAGATTTACTCGTTGATTCCAAGTAGATTTAGTTTTTCTTAAGCATCATTCGGTTTAGTTTAATTCAAATTATTTTACTAAAAAAGAGTAACGTGCACTTTTCTCGAAAACTATAACTGAACAAAAAAAGTGTAAGTTGCACTTTCAATAAATTGTTGCATGGCCACCTCTACGGGCGCGTCCTGCTCATATGCTACTCAATGGATGCCTTTGTAAGGTCCTGACCTAGCTCCATTCCGCAGGTGGGCCTCTCATCGTTGGAGCTCGATATCCCGTACATTCACTTGGTCGAGGAAGAGGAATTCGTTAAGAAATTCATGAGTGGTGTTTGGTTCTTCGTTGTTCACATGCATTCACGTCCAACAACGGCCTCGCTCGGGCTGCGGCATGGGTTTTTCTGGAGTAGCTCCGGTGCAAGTGGCTACCAGAGTGGAAACGCATCAAAAGGCTTGCCGCAAGGTGGAATCATGCTGGTGGAGAATCACGGAACAAGCCGTGCTGTCCGAGATCCATGAGGCGCAAACACAGACAACATCTATTGAGGCCATTAATCTAGGGATCCTCACCCTGTTCAATGACACGGATCCCCTGGTACCGCATGAAGAATAGTGGATCATGAAGAAGGTGGTCTTCTAGGGTAAGGATTTGCCTTTCAAGAAGTGAAAATGGGTTGCCTTTGCTTTTACTAACAACAACGAAATTGTCCCGCTGCCACCGATCCCGACTAGTGCTTCCCCAACTCCGAGGATTTCTAACAAATATAGTCCATCTCCTCCACGAACATCGATTTGTGGATGAGGAGATTTCGTTCAAGATGAGGAAAGCCAATGTGCTCGAAGTAATCGACATTAGCGATGATAATAGTATCGTCCCAGTCCCACCTACCCAGGTCTTAGGTACTATTCTCAAGAATAAGTGGCCATAGAAGGAAAACGCAGTCGTGGTTGTGGTCCTGCTCATGGTAGTGGATGTGGACGCGGACGCCGACCAAGCTCTGCAAGTAAGTCAGCCCATGCTACTTCGTCCTCACAAGGAAACCGGTGTTTGCTAATAGCACCCTCTTGTCTAGTGCCTAACAAGTGACTGTTCACAACATCACCACCCTTTCAAGTGGCTGCTGGGCATGTCCTAGTTCAAAGTAGTTTGGAGGATGAAAGTGATGGATATTTGGAATTGGACGGATTTGCACGCAATCAATAGGCTTGGGAATTCGCAAGAGACAGACGGGACACCAGACGAGAATAGAGGACACCAAAACCAAGGATGGCCATCGGCAGCAGCACAACAAGACTGCGAGGAGTGTGTTCTGTCGACACAAAAGGGAGCACAAAACAAAACCGTGGAGGCAGCAGGAGCAGCAGAGAGAGTGAACTCATATATATGGCAGCAGTGGACAAAGGCGCATGCCTCCCGGAAGTAGCCTTTGCAAAGTGGTCACCCATGTCGTTGTGCGATCTAGCCGCTGCCATCACACATGCGCGAACTAACATACAACATCCGCCTTGACCCAGGGGCCACTACCCCAACGTCCTTTTCATGAGTAGAGACGGGCATCACCATGTTTGATGTGGATTAGAAGATGTCGGTGCGCCCTTACCCCATCAAAGATAAACATTACAACTGTCGTGAAGGGCCCCCATGTGCAACCGTTGCGCATGCACTAGAAAACAACCACCCGCGCACCCTTGGCCAACGCATGACCATCATGAAGACACCGGCACTCTGCAGTCCAAAACACGACAATTGCGGGGCCTTGGCAGCACTATGTGCCCAGATGGCCCAAGCGAGAAGCACAAAAATCTGTCGTCATGTTCTTTTGTTTATTCAAAGAACCAATCAATTTTAGTTTACTAAATAAGGGTAGCCTGCACTTTTCTTTAAAAATGTAACTAACAAAAAAGGTGTAAGTTGCATTTTGACTGAACTAATGTTGCACTTTTTTTAATTGAATGAGACTTCAGAAAGTATCATCGACTTAGGCATATACGGAGAAGAGATCATCAGAATGACGTGTAGAGTGTGGAGCCAGCTATTTACTTGGTATGCAGCTTTGATGGCCACGCTCTAGCATAGACCATTACCAGCCAAAACCACTAGAAACCACCATGGAACAAACCGAAGGCATCTCACCTACAAGATCTTTTGAACAAATCACGGCTACTGCACATCCTTGCACAGTGGGTAAAGAAACAAGATTACCACAAGAAAGAAACAGAGGAACTATAAACAGAAATGGCTACATAAACTTTTTAGATTCTTTGTCTAGTAGGTCTACGGCTAAGCTAACCTCTCTTTTTTCGCCCCTTCTCCCTTTGCATGGTCCAACAAAAATGTTAAAGATATGCAGATATAGAGTCCTAGGTAGGCTCGCACATCGATGGACAACTGAATGACGGGCAAAAGCGGATGAAAGAGAGCAGAGCAGGTAGGTGCTACAATGGCAAGGGAGGAAGGCTGTCTTCACCGTGCATCAAGGGAGCCTGGACGCGTGGCACCAGCGGTAGCGCAACTCCATCACGAACTCATTCGTCGGAGCAACCACCGGCCTATGGACCTCGTCCTTCAGCTTGCAGCTGAGCCACCGCTTGAGTAGGGACATGCAGCGAGGGCAGACCGACTCGTCATGGCATAAGATCTCCATCCAGCCTCCACCAAGATCTCCTCGGCCATATCTTCCTCCTGCTACCATGCATCACAGATCGGGACCAGGCATCTGCCATCAGCAAGCACTGGCGTCGGGTAGCCTTGCAGAACCGGTCCCTGTTGCCATGGCTCCTCAAGCCCTCCACTGCATGTACCGACAGCTAGAGGATCTTCGGCGGCTCCGCTAATCCGCGCTTGGCCCTCTCTGACGAGGCCACGGGGCCTATTTCTGTTGCTCCTCTATAGGAGGGTCGGTCGAGGTATCATCCCATCACTAGCGCGGTCATGCCATGCTCAATCTCCGCACCGGCGAGCGCATCGCCCTCCCGGATGGCGTGTGCATCCTCATCAAGTCCGACGACATCAGGTGCCCCGTGATGATTTGCGCAGCCGCCATGTCTGCTGTGCCATCTTCTGGTGCCTGCGTGGTCGCTGCCATAACGTCAAACCAGACAAACATGCACTACTAGGGAAAAGCCTAGCAGTAGCGCGCGTATTAGGTGTATTAGTAGTGCGGGACACCGCACTACTTATACAACACTACAACTAACATGTATTAGTAACGCGTGCTGATCCACGCTACTTCTATACATGTATAGCAGCAGCGGGTTTTTGGACAACGCGCAACTGCTAATATCTGCAGCACTTTAATTTTGGACGCGCTACTGGTAAGGGCGCGCTGCTGCTAACTCTACTCCCCTCGCTACTCTTAGTTTTATTAGTTTTTTTCTGCATATTTGTTTTTTATTTGAACAGGCTTTATACAATAATCTTTAGCGTCATACACATAGAAATGTAATCATAGCATCAAATCTTGTCATCATCATAATCATCATCCAGCACAAAGTGGTCTCTCGTCATCATCTTGAAAATAGCTATACAAGTTCTTGCAACTACATCGTCATCCATCTAAACAATGATATACGCAAGAAGAGCTATCCCTCTCTCGCACTAGCGTGAACCAAAACTAACTACTGGCTGTCGCTCGGAAACCGGAAATCGGTACACCTGGGTCTGACACTCCCGCCACTCGTCATATACTCCTGGCGTAGCACTTCTTCACCATCTATGATCTATCCACCTGCATCGTCACATGTGTCGATGATATGCAACATATATTATTGAGCAACAGATAGAGACAGACTTGGCAAAAATAGAAGCAACATATCATAAGCATAAATAACAAAGTTCATTGTACCCAACATAGAGTGGGTATCCTGGATTTTCTGAGGCGATTAGGATTTTCTCTCTCCGCAGCACATCGTCATGAAGTCGCCTTAGATCGCCGTGTATGACCTGTACCAATGCCTTAGGTAGGATTGATTCAACGGGGATATGGTATTTCGCCGCACCGCGGATAGGTATACGGTCTTGAACCCGGGGTTGTGGAGGCAGCTGGTTCATAGCAGCAGCTTTATTGCTGCTTTTCCTCACTCTCTTCTGATGCTTCTTTGGTGGAAGGTCATCTACAGTACGTTCAAGCTCGAGAGGCAGCAATCCAGGCACGAACTCATGACGCTCAAACCCTGAGAATTGTTGAGTGTCATCGTCATCCTCATCTATGGCGACATCATCAGCGACTAATTGGGTAGGTGGGGTGCTGATGTTCATACCTTGCGAAGGCTGCATGGTCATGGGTGTTCTCCTGGCCGCCTCCAGACAAAGCAGACTCTTTGGCCATAATAGGACCCACGTCTTGCAATCGCCAAGCCGCCGTGGGGTCTCGTCGTCATCTCCCCCTAGTACCAGAGGAACCAAATTCTCGTGGCCCGGTTTGACACTGGTCACGGAAACCTTGAAGACGTTAGGGGCGATTGGCCGGCTGTGGAACAATTGTTCCTTCGACTTCATTATCGTCGCCTTCCCCACGTCCACCTTCTGGCCATTGATGTCGTACAATATGGTGCACGGGGCGTCGGCGTGCAAAGACGTGTCTGCGATGTGAGACATCCAAAAGGCAACGGAAATGGGAGATTATACATTTATTAAATAGGGCCGGTGTGACAGGTATCGTGAGGGCGTCGAGCATAGCCAAAGATGAAGCACCACCGAGCACATCCGAGACGAAGGATGGGCTGCTATGAGCAGGTGCGGGAGTTGGTGCAGGAGTTGGTGCTGGTGCTGGTGTAGGTGCTAGTGCTACGCTTGTCGAGCTTCTCTGGAAGAAGTTGGCAAGGGGAAAGTTCGCTGCATCTTTTTCTGGATTTTGCCTGCTGATACGTCTCCAACGTATCTATAAGTTTTGATTGTTCCATGCTATTATGTTACCTGTTTTGGATGTTTATGGGCTTTACTTTACACTTTTATATCATTTTTTGGACTAACCTACTAACCGGAGGCCCAGCCCGTATTGCTGTTTTTTCCGCCTATTTTCATTGTTTTGAAGAAAAGGAATATTAAACGGAGTCCAAACGGAATGAAACCTTCGGGAACGATCTTTTTGGAACAAACGTGGTCCAGAGGACTTAGAGTGCAAGTCAAGAAACAATCGAGGAGGCCACAAGGGTGGCGGGCGCCCCCCCCCTATTGGGCGCGCCCCCCTATCTCGTGGGCCCCTCGGGCATCCACCGACCTACTTCTTCCTCCTATATATACCCACGTACCCACAGAACATCAGAGGCGACCACGAAAATCTATTTCCACCACCGTAACCTTCTGTATCCACAAGATCCCATCTTGGAGCCTTCATCGGCGCTCCGTCGGAGGGGGAATCAACCATGGAGGGCCTCTACATCAACACCATAGCCTCTCCGATGAGTTGTGAGTAGTTTACCATAGACCTTCGGGTCCATAGTTATTAGCTAGATGGCTTCTTCTCTCTCTTTGAATCTCACTACCATGTTCTCCTTGATCTTTTTGGAGATCTATTCGATGTAACTCTTTTTGCGGTGTGTTTGTTGAGATCCGATGAATTGTGGGTTTATGATCAAGTTTATCTATGAGAAATATTTGAATATCCTCTAAATTCTTTTATGTGTGATTAAGTTATCTTTGCAAGTCTCTTCAAATTATTAGTTTGGTTTGGCCTACTAGATTGACCTTTCTTGCAATGGGAGAAGTGCTTAGCTTTGGGTTCAATCTTGCGGTGTCCTTTCCCAGTGACAGCAGGGGCAACAAAAGGCACGTATTGTATTGTTGCCATCAAGGATAAAAAGATGGGGTTTATATCATATTGCATGAGTTTATCCCTCTACATCATGTCATCTTTCTTAATGCGTTACTCTGTTCTTTATGAACTTAATACTCTAGATGCATGCTGGATAGCGGTCGATGTGTGGAGTAATAGTAGTAGATGCATGCAGGAGTCGGTCTACTTGTCACGGACGTGATGCCTATATACATGATCATGCCTAGATAATCTCATAATTATTCGCTTTTCTATCAATTGCTCGACAGTAATTTTTTCACCCACCGTAATACTTATGCTATCTTGAGAGAAGCCACTAGTGAAACCTATGGCCCCCGGGTCTAGGTTTTATCATATAAGCTTTCAATCTACTTTTATTTGCATCTTTACTTTTCTAATCTATATCATGAAATACCAAAAATATATTTATCTTATCTTATTATGTCTATCAGATCTCACTTTCGCAAGTGGCCGTGAAGGGATTGACAACCCCTTTATTGCGTTGGTTGCGAGTTCTTGTTTGTTTGTGTAGGTGCATGGTACTTTTGAGGAGCCTCCTACTGTATTGATACCTTGGTTCTCAAAAACTCAGGGAACTACTTACGCTACTATTGCTGCATCACCCTTTCCTCTTCAAGGAAAACCAACGCAAGCTCAAGACGTAGCAAGAAGGATTTCTGGCACCTTTGCCAGGGTGGTCTTCGCTCAAGTCAATACATACCAAGACCCATCACAAACTCATCTCCATTGCATTTACATTATTTGCCATTTGCCTCTCGTTTTGCTCTCCCCCACTTCACCTTTGCCGTTTTATTTGCCCTCTCTTTCCCAATCTCCTCTCTTTTTCCTTTGCCTTTTTGTTTGCTTGTGTGTTGGATTACTTGTCACGATGGCGCAAGATAATACCAAATTGTGTGATTTCTCCAATACCAATAATTATGATTTCCTTAGCACTCCGATTGCTCCACTTAATGATGTTGAGTCTTGTGAAATCAATACTGCTTTGCTGAATCTTGTTATGAAAGATCAATTCTCCGGCCTTCCTAGTGAAGATGCCGCTACCCATCTAAACAACTTTGTTGATTTGTGTGAGATGCAAAAGAAGAAAGATACGGATAATGATATTGTTAAATTGAAGTTATTTCCGTTTTCACTTAGAGATCGTGCTAAAGTTTGGTTTTCGTCTTTGCCTAAGAATAGAATTGATTCATGGAACAAGTGCAAATATGCTTTTATCTCTAAGTATTTTCCTCCCTCTAAGATCATCTCTCTTAGGAATGATATTATGAATTTTAAACTACTTGATCATGAGCATGTTGCCCAATAATGGGAAAGAATGAAATTGATGATTCACAATTGCCCTACTCATGGTTTGAATTTATGGATGATCATACAAATTTTTTATGCCAGATTGAATTTTGCTTCTAGAAATCTTTTAGATTCGGTCCCGGGAGGCACATTTATGGAAATCACCTTAGGAGAAGCTAAAAAACTCCTTGACAATATTATGGCTAATTATTCTCAATGGCACAATGAAAGATCTACTAGTAAAAAAATTCATGCTATACAAGAAATTAATGTTTTGAATGGAAAGATGGATGAACTTATGAAATTGTTTGCTAGTAAGAGTGCTTCTATTGATCCCAATGATATGCCTTTGTCTACTTTGATTGAGAATAATAATGAATCTATGGATGTGAATTTTGTTGGTAGGAATAATTTTGGAAACAATGCTTATAGAGGAAACTTTAATCCTAGACTGTTCCCTAGTAATTCCTCTAATAATTATGGAAATTCCTACAATAATTGTTATGGCATTTTTAATAAGATGCCCTCTGATTTTGACAATAGTGGTAAAGAATTTATGATCTCTCAAAAGAATTTTAATGCCATGCTTGAAGAAAAATTGCTTAAAGATGATGATTTGGCTAGGAATGTTGATAGACTTTCGCTTGATGTTGATTCTTTGAAACTAAGATCTACTCCTCCTAAGCATGATATCAATGAGTCTCTCAAAGCTATGAGAATTTCCATGATGAGTGCAAAGAAAGAACTGCTAGATTGTGTGCTAAGAAAGATTGCTTTATAAAGGCGTGTCCTTCTAGTTTCCATGAAAATAATGATGAAGATCTTAAAGTTATTGATGTGTCCCGTATTAGATCTTTGTTTTGCAATATGAATCTTAATAATGATGGGAATGGAGATGAGTCAACTTTAGTTAAAAGGCGTCCCAATGACTCGGAGTTTTTAGACCTTGATGCTAAATTTGGTAAAAGTGGGATTGGAGAGGTGAAGACTTTAAATAGCATTGAACCCACTATCTTGGATTTCAATGAATTTAATTATGATAATTGTTCTTTAGAAAATTGTATGTCCTTGTTGCAATCCGTTGTGAATTCTCCTCATGCTTATAGTCAAAATAAAGCCTTTACCAAACATATTGTTGATGCCTTGATGCAATCTTTTGATGAAAAACTTAATTTGGAAGTTTCTGTACCTAGAAAACTTTATGATGAGTGGGAACCTACTATATAGATTAAAATTAAAGATCATGAGTGTTATGCTTTGTTTGATTTGGGTGCTAGTGTTTCCACGATTCCAAAAACTTTATGTGATATTCTAGGTTTCCATGATCTTGATGATTGCTCATTAAATTTGCACCTTGCGGATTCCACCATTAAAAAGTCAATGGGAAGGATCAATGATGTTCTCATTGTTGCAAATAGGAATTTGGTGCCCGTATATTTTATCGTTCTTGATATAGATTGCAATCTTTCTTGTCCTATTACTCTTGGTAGACCTTTCCTTAGAACGATTGGTGCGATTATTGATATGAAGGAAGGGAATATTAGATTCCAATGTCCATTAAGGAAAGGCATGGAGCACTTTCAAAGAAATAAAGTTAAATTACCCTATGAATCTATCATGCGTGCTACTTATGAATTGAGTGCCAAAGATGGCACTACTTAAATCTATCCTCGCTTTTATGCCTAGCTAGGGGCGTTAAACGATAGCGCTAGTTGGGAGGCAACCCAATTTTATCTTTGTTTTTTGTTTTTATTTCTGTTTAGTAATAAATTTTGCATCTACCTTCTGTTTAAATGTGTTTTATGTTTTAATTAGTGTTTTTGCCAAGTAGAACCTATAGGATAACCTATGGTGATAGTTAATTTGATTCTGCTAAAAAACAGAAACTTTGCACGCACGAAAATAATTTTAGTAATTCACAGAAACATGATTTTATGTTGATTATTTTTTCTGTAGATCAATAGACAAATTTCACATGACTTCCTATTTTGTTAGGATTTTTAGAGTTCAATAATTATTCGAGAGTTACATATTTCTACACACTGTTCTGTTTTTGACAGATTCTGTTTTTCGTGTGTTCTTTGCTTATTTTGATGCATCTATGGCTAGTATGTAAGGACATGAACCATAGAAAAGTTGAAATACAGTAGGTTTAACACCAATATAAATAAAGAATGAGTTCATTAAAGTAACTTATGTGGTGGTTTTTCTTTCTTTCACAGACGGAGCTTATGAGATTTCCTGTTGAGTTTTGTGTTGTGAAGTTTTCAAGTTTTGGGTAAAGAGTTGATGGACTATGGAATAAGGAGTGGAAAGAGCCTAAGCTTGGGGATGCCCATGACACCCCAAGATATTCAAGAATAGCCAAAATCCTAAGCTTGGGTATGCCCCTGGAAGGCATCCCCTCTTTCTTCTTCGTTTATCGGTAACTTTACTTGGAGCTATATTTTTATTCGCCACATGATATGTGTTTTGCTTGGAGCGTCTTGTATGATATTAGTCTTTGCTTTTTAGTTTTCCACAATCATCCTTGCTGTACACACCTTTTGGGAGAAGCCCACTTGATTAGAATTTATTAGAATACTCTATGTGCTTCACTTATATCTTTTGAGCTAGATAGTTTTTCCTCTAGTACTTCACTTATATCTTTTAGAGAACGGCGGTGGCCTAATTATGAAGAAATTGTTGATCTCTCATGCTTCACTTATATTATTTTGAGAGTATTTTAGAACAGCATGGTATTTGCTATGGTTATGAATTTTGTCCTAGAATGATGAGCATCCAAGTTGTGTATACTAAAACTTATCATAGAAAGTGCATAACACTAGGATCAATTTGATGCTTGATAATTGTTTTGAGATATAAAGGTGGTAATGCTAGAGTCATTCTAGTGGGTAATTATGAAACTGAGAAATACTTGTGTTAAAGTTGGCAAGTCCCGTAGCATGCACATATGGTTAAGTTGTGTGACAATTTTTTTGCATGAGGTGCTCTTTTGATTGTCTTCCTTATGAGTGGCAGTCGGGGACGAGCGATGGTATTTTCCTACCAATCTATCCCTCTAGGGTCATGCATAGTAGTACTTTGCTTCGAGGGAAAGTAGACTTTTGCAATAAGTATATGAGTTCTTTATGACTAATGTGAGTTCATGGATATACGCACACTCACCCTTCCACTTTCCTAGCCTCTATTGTGCCGCACAACTTTCGCCGGTATCATGCACCCATTATTTACCTTCCTCAAAACAGCCACCATACCTACCTATTATGGCATTTCCATAGCCATTCCGAGATATATTGCCATGCAATTTTCCTCCATTCCATTATTATAACACGCTCCATCATTGTCATATTGCTCTTTGCATGATCATGTAGTTGACATTGTATTTGTGGCAAGGCCACCCTCATAATTTTCATACATGTCACTCTTGATTCATTGCATATCCCGGTATACCGTCGGAGGCATTCATATTGAGTCATATTTTGTTCTAAGTGTTGAGTTTTAATTCTCGAGTTGTATATTAATAAAAGTGTGATGATCTTCATTATTAGAGCATTGTCCCAAGTGAGGAAAGGATGATGAAGACTATGATTCCCCCACAAGTCGGGATGAGACTTCAGACTTAAAAAAAAGAGGCCAAAGAGCCCACCAAAAAAAAGAGAAAGGCCAAATAACAAAAAGGGTAAAGTCCAAGTAAAAAATGAGAGAAAAAGAGAGAAGGGACAATGCTACTATCTCTTGTCCACACTTGTGCTTTAAAAATAGCACCATGATTTTCATGATAGAGAGTCTCTTGTGTTGTCACTTTCATATACTAGTCGGAATTTTTGATATAGAACTTGGCTTGTATATTCGAAGGATGGGCTTCCTCAAAATGCCCTAGGTCTTCGTGAGTAAGCGAGTTGGATGCACACCCACTTAGTTTCTTTTGTTGAGCTTTCATACATTTATAGCTCTAGTGCATCCGTTGCATGGCAATCCCTACTCACTCACATTGATATCTATTGATGGGCATCTACATAACCTATTGATACGCCTAGTTGATGTGAGACTATCTTCTCCCTTTTTGTCCTCACAACCACCACCATATACCACCATAGTGCTATGTCCATGGCTTGCGCCCATGTATTGCGTAAGAGTTGAAAAAGCTGAAGCGTGTTAAAAAGTATGAACCAATTGCTCGGCTCGTCATCGGGGTTGTGCATGATGGGAATATTTTGTGTAATGAAAATGAAGCATGGCCTAACTATATGATTTTGTAGGGATAAGCTTTCTTTGGCTATGCTATTTTGATAGGACATGATTATTTGTTAGTATGCTTCGATTATTACTACTTTTATGTTTTATAAGCTTTTATCTTGAATCTTTGGATCTGAACAATCATGCCACAATAAATAAAATTACATTGAGAATTATGCTAGGTAGCATTCCACATAAAAAAAATCCGTTTTTATCATTTACCTACTCGAGGACGAGCAGGAATTAAGCTTGGGGATGCTTGATACGTCTCCAATGTATCTATAATTTTTGATTGTTCCATGCTATTATATTACCGGTTTTGGATGTTTATGGGCTTTACTTTACACTTTTATATCATTTTTGGGACTAACCTACTAACCGGAGGCCCAGCCCGTATTGCTATTTTTTTTGCCTATTTCAGTGTTTCGAAGAAAAGGAATATCAAACGGAGTCCAAACGGAATGAAACCTTCGGGAACGATCTTTTTGGAACAAACGTGATCCACAGGACTTGGAGTGCAAGTTAAGAAACAATCGAGGAGGCCACGAGGGTGGAGGGCACGTACCCCCTACTGGGTGCGCCCCCTATCTCGTGGGCCCCTCGGCATCCATCGACCTACTTCTTCCTCCTATATATACCCACGTACCCCAAGAACATCAGAGGCGACCACGAAAAACTATTTCCACCACCGTAACCTTCTGTATCCGTGAGATCCCATCTTGGAGCCTTCGCCGGTGCTCCGCCGGAGGGGGAATCAACCACGGAGGGCCTCTACATCAACACCATAGCCTCTCCGATGAGTTGTGAGTAGTTTACCACAAACCTTCGGGTCCATAGTTATTAGCTAGATGGCTTCTTCTCTCTCTTTGAATCTCAATATCATGTTCTCCTTGATCTTCTTGGAGATCTATTTGATGTAACTCTTTTTGCGGTGTGTTTGTCGAGATCCGATGAATTGTAGGTTTATGATCAAGTTTATCTATGAGAAATGTTTGAATCTCCTTTGAATTCTTTGATGTGTGATTAAGTTATCTTTGCAAGTTTCTTCGAGTTATCAGTTTGGTTTGGCCTACTAGATTGATCTTTCTTGCAATGGGGGAAGTGCTTAGCTTTGGGTTCAATCTTGCGGTGTCCTTTCCCAGTGACAGCAGGGGCAGCAAAAGGCACGTATTGTATTGTTGCCATCGAGGATAAAAAGATGGGGTTTATATCATATTGCATGAGTTTATCCCTCTACATCATGCCCTTTCCCAGTAGAACGTCGCCGGTGCCTGGAAGCGGGATGAGGCGAAGACATGCACGCCAGCGGAAGTTACCCAGCTTCAGGGCTCTCCTAGGAGATAACACCCCTACTGCTGCTCTGTGGGGTCTCCGCGTGATCACAAAAGCAAGGTAACTACAATGGTGCTCCTGGAGCTGTTTTGGGAGGTAGGAGAGGGCAAGGCTAGCTCTCTCTTCCCTGGGCTATCTGGTCTATCTTCCTTTCTAGGTCCGAACCCTTTGCATGGGTGCCCCGGGGGGTTTATATAGGCCTACCCCCCGGGGGTACAATAGTAATCCGGCTGGGCGGGGGTCCCAGCCGTCTGTCTCTCAGGCCGCCGTCCTTCCCGCCGGCTTCTGGGGCCCGCCGACTGGCGGGTCCCGCGGACAGGCTTGGTACTGCAGCGGCACTCCTGATGACGCAGGCTTGGTCATCGGGTCGTGGCAACAGTGCCACTATCTATCGGGCGATCACTGTCGCCATCCCCCATCTTATCTGATTAATGGCTCGTGGGGCCCGGGAGGAGTCGGCCGACTCCAAGGAGGCCGACTCCCACGGCCCCATCTTCGGGTTGCCCAGGCCGGCTTCGGCCCTCCCACTGACAGGCTTTTATGCCACCTTCGGGTCGTACAGGCAGGCGTCGTGGGCACAGTGCACTGCATACTGTGGCTGAGGTCAGGGCAGGCATGGCAATAGTGCCGTATCTTACCGAAGATCTTCCAGCGGTACGGCTTACTGTAGCCACGCCGGCCCTTCGTAGGCAGGGGGGAAACGGCCATGCCGTAACCGTACCCTGCGTCGTACTTCGGGATAAGGGACGAGTCTTGGGCCGACTCTCCACAGTCGGCCTCCCTGGAAGTTGCCAGCTGGGAGTCAGCTTATCTGGGAGCCGCCGCCTGGGACTCGGCACATCTTGGAGTCGGCCCCGGGACTCGGCTTGAGGGGCGCGGCCTGCCCCGATGTCTTGAAATGTCCTGGGGCTCGGGTTAGCCTACCCGTGGCCCATTACTCCGACAGTAATCCCCGAAGCTGGTGAAACCCTGCGGTCGCTGTATTGTGGGGCTTCAACAGCTTCAATCTTTTAAAAGTGCAGACTCTGGGACTCGGCTGCCGTCTTCCCTTGGGCCGACTGTCGAAAGTCGGAGCTTCGGTGAAGAGCCTCAGTTCGAAGGTCGTGGCGGGAAGCCAGGCGGCATGCCTGATACGCTTCCCCGCAGCCATCAGGGCGGTCCTATCGCGCGGCGCCACGTGGGGAGAACAGTCTGCCTGCCCACGCACGCGACGAGACGGGCCGTCAGGTGGGGCCCGCCACTACCGCGCCTCGGCATACGGACGGATCCGTTGTGGCTGAGGACGGTTGGTTTTCCCACGTCGTTACTGCGCAGTAACTTCGTGGGTAAATCGTGGGGCGGCATGGGGCATCGTGCGCAGTTAATCCCACGCCCGCCCCCTCGGCTTCTCAGCCCGCAGGGCTATAAGTAGGCGGGGGGAAGCGGAGCGGCACAGCTTGCGCACCTTTCTTCCCCGCTCCCCCGTCTCATCTTGCTTTCTCTCCCTCCTTCCTCCGCCGTTGAGCAGGAGCACATCATACCCCGACGATGAGCTCTTCCTCCGCCGCGGCCTCTGTCGTGCGCTCTGGCGTATGGGACGGCTCGGAGGTAGAGGAAGAACACATCGAGTTCCTCCGCCAGACCCGCCGCCTCCCCAGCACGAACCTCGTGCGTGTCCGCGCCGCGCCGGAGGGGGAAATCCGGCCAGCACCGGAAGAGGGCGAGCGGGTCATCTTCCGCTCGCACCTTATGCGCGGCCTGGGGCTGCCGGTGAGCGGCTTCTTCCGCTCGTTCCTAGAGTTCCACAGCCTCCAGCCGCACCACCTCACACCGAACACGGTGGTGCTACTCTCCGCCTTCGCCACCCTCTGCAAAGGTTTCCTCGGCGTTCTCCCAACCATCGAGCTGTGGGGAGAATTCTTCTCTTCTAAGCTCGGCACGCACATCGCCGGCGTGTCGGCCCAGTGCGGCGCCTTCATCGTGATGCGGCGCTCGACGGCCGACAACCCCTTTCCTCCCATCACGCTGATCAAGTCGGTGAAGATGTGGCAGCGCTCGTACTTCTATGTGAAGAACCTCGCCTCTGACAGTGACTGGGTCAACCTGCCGCCTTACAACGCCGCTCCCCTGACTGGGCGGCTCCCCAGCTGGTCCCACCGAGTCAAGATGCTGACTCCCGCCGGAGCCGCCGCCGTGGCGCGACTCCGTGTCTTGACGCAGTCGGAGGGACTCGTCGGGGCTGACTTGCTGGCCGCCTTTGTGGTGCGCCGAGTTCTCCCGCTCCAAGGCCGGCCTCACCTGATCTGTCAGATGAGCGGCCTCTGAGACCCAAGTCGGAGGAGCACCAAGGAGATGCCCCGCAAGGAGGTGGCGAACATGGTAAATTACATCGCGCACTGCGAGTACGAGGAGGACTGGCAGTTCGGCAAGGAGCCGTACTCGCGCGTCAACCCTCAACCAGTGGTAAGTCGTGTCTCCCTGTTGTTTTATCTTTTTCCGCAGCCGACTCCGGCTTCTGACTCTTGCTGGCTTCTTCTGAACAAGAATCCTCTTATGCAGCCTGCCGCTGGCGCCACGAGGCAGCCCCGCGAGTATGTTCCCGACCGCGCGGAGAGCGACGTTGACGACCCCGACTTGGGGGCGGCGGCGATGGAAGCCGACGCCGAAGGCGGGGGAGGGGGGGCAGAAGGCGAGTTCAGGCCCTCGGCCACCTTCGCCGACTGGCCTGATGACGACGCCGAAGGCGAAGTCGCTCCGCGCCACCAGCTGAGGATCGGCCCGTCGGGCGCCGGCTCCTCCGCCGGCCAAGGCGGCGCGGAGAGGCGTCACGCCGGGCCGAGTGCGCCCGGCGGCAAATTGAAGAAGTTTGAGGGTGTCACACCCAATATGCGACCCTATCCAAAGGAACTCGAAGGTCCCACCAAGGATAGACCCGCATATTGAAACACTTTTGCTAGGTGGATATCATTACATCAACATTACATAATATATGGGGATACATACAAGAGGCATACAATGCCGCATGAATACAACATTACAATACATAAGAGCATCATCCGACTACGGATGAAACACAAACAGAAACTCAAACGACATCCACCCTGCTAGCCCAGGCTGCCGACCTAGAACCTATCCCCTGATCGAAGAAGAAGCAGAAGAAGAACTCAACACAAGCAAGCATCGCTCTTGCGTCATGATCATCGCATGAACCTGTACCTGCAACTGTTGTTGTAGTAATCTGTGAGCCACAAGGACTCAGCAATCCCATTACCATGGGTATCAAGACTAGCAAAGCTTAAAGGAAAAGGAAGGGGTAAAGTGGTGAGGTTGCAGCAGCGACTAAGCATATATGGTGGCTAACATACGCAAATAAGTGCGAGAAGAGAGCAAGTAGAACGGTCAAGAAACTAGCAATGATCAAGAAGTGATCCTGAACTCCTACTTACGTTAAACATAACCCAGAAACCGTGTTCACTTCCTGGACTCCGCCGAAAAGAGACCATCACGGCTACACACACGGTTGATGCGTTTTAATTCGGATCTGGTGTCAAGTTATCTACAACCGTACATTAACAAATCCCCATCTGCCTATAACCGCAGGCACGATTTTCGAAAGATTATACCCTTCAGGGGTGTCCCAACTTAGCCCATGACAAGCTCTCGCGATCAACGAAGGAATAGACCTTCTCCCAGGAAGACCCGATCAGACTCGGAATCCCGGTTTTCAAGACATTTCGACAATGGTAAAACAAGACCAGCAAGACCGCCCGATGCGCCGACAATCCCGATAGGAGCTGCACATATCTCGTTCTCAGGGCAACACCGGATGAGCAATCCGTACAACTAAAACCAGACCTCAAGTTTCCCTAAGGGGGCGCTGCAAAGGGCTCTTGTTCGGACCAACACTTAGACAAGCACTGGCCCGGGGGGGCTAAAATAAAGATGACCCTCAGGATGCGCGACTCCCAAGGGAAAAAAGGGCTAGGTGAGGCAAATGGTAAAACCAAGGTTGGGCCTTGCTGGAGGAGTTTTATTCAAAGCGAACTGTCAAGGGGGTCCCATAAATCACCCGACCGCGTAAGGAACGCAAAATCTGGGAACATAACACCTGTATGACGGAAACTAGGGTGGCAAGAGTGGAACAAAACACCAGGCATAAGGCCGAGTCTTCCACCCTTTACCAAGTATATAGATGCATTAATAATATAAGAGATATTGTGATATCCCAACCAAAATCCTATCCACCATGGAGAAATATTCAACTTCACCTGCAACTAGCAACACCATAAGAGGGGCTGAGCAAAGCGGTAACATAGCCAAACAACGGTTTGCATAGGAAAGGTATCAAAGGTTAGAGGTTCATGGCAATTTGGGATGGCTTGATGAGCAAAAGATAGGTAACGCAGCATAGCGATAGAACGAAGCAACTAGCATAGCAATGATAGTAGTGAGATCCAGGGTAGCGGTCATCTTGCCTGAAATCCCGCAAGGAAGAAGAACGAGTCCATGAAGAAGATGAAGCCACAAAGAAGAACCAAGCATAGACGAAAGAATCCTCACGATCGCAACGAAACGGGAACTATCGAAAAGAAGCACACAACATAGTAAACACACCACACATGAACATGACATGATGCACAACAAGCATGATGCATGACAAATCTAGATGAGGCTACTCATGGCCAGAGATGATGCAAACAAGAACAACACATCAAGGCAAGTTTAAATGAGGCCGGGAACAACATATAACAATTACGGTAAGTCCTGATATGCATATTTCGAAATTGGTCCAGATCTGAATAAAACTTATGTTCAAGTTGTTAAACAGCAAGTTAAGATGCACCAAGATGATCTACACGAGATTCTAGTCAAGTTACATATAAAGTTCATTTACTTCGGAGCTACGGCCTAGAAGATATGAGCAAAACAAGTTAAACATGGCATTGATGCGAAATGCACCCAAACATCATGCTACAGCACCCCAACATAATAACAAAAGGCATGGACATGATTTACAGGTAAAGCATTACAAAACATGAACACTGAGCTAACTCCAGAAATCACTAGAACATGCTCAAACACACATGGTAAGATTACAAGTTATAACAATTTCAGACTTTGCAGAAAATAACATCACGATGTAATGTTCAGAGCTATCAAACAAGATGTTACAGGAACTTATCATAGCAAAACAAGACATGGCATGATTCTACTGAAAGCATAGATCAAAAGTCCCTTACTGACCATAAGCCAAAAATGATCAGAAAATATGATGGCACCCATGTAAACATAGCAAGTTATAATACAGATTCAAACATGGCAGAAACAGAATTATGAAGGCATGTTTATGAGCTTGTACCACTCACTAAAGAGCAATACATGGCATGGCAAGGCAACCAACAGTAAGAAGGCATGTTTGTGAAGCTAAGCATGGCAATATCAAGGTCATAGGGTGCATGGAACACTAGCAACAATCATGATAACAACTAAACTTAATGTTAACAGGCTGACAGCAACATTATGAAGCAACTTTGGAGCAAGATATGAACAATCTACAGCAAGCTACAAATTCTACCAGGGGCATGGATGGATAGGGCATAACATGTAGAACAAAACATATTTATAGAACATCTCCATATTATGCACAGAATGATTAGTAGCAACATGTTTACATGGCATCACGAAATAACAGATTCACCCTAGCAAAACAGCAACATCATGTACACTACTTAACAAGCTCGATTCACTCACCACAAGTCATTGCATGACAATATAAGCATAGCATCATCAAGAAGACATGTTTGTGTAACCAACCAAGGCAAGAACAAGTCCATAGCATGCAAGGATCAACTATAGCAACCTTGGCCAAATTGAATAACACGTAAACAATCTGCCAGGAAACATTTTGAAGCAAAAGTAGAGCACGAAAATGACATGCTAGACTACTCCATAATTTCCAACAAGGCCATGAAAGGATAGACAATAACCATATGTTCAAAACACCCTTACTGAAGTATCTCAAAATATGCATGGATCTCTATGTAGTAACAAGTTTACATGGCATCAAAATAACAGCAGAACAGGGACTAAAATCAGCAACATCACGATGCCTAGTTTGCATGCTTGTGCTAGTCACTACATTGATCACAAAAATACATGGCATACACCACTGTAAATATGGCATGACATAGTTCAAAACACATGAAGACATCAACCTCATAGGATGCACACATCAATCATGGCAAAAATGACAAAAGAGCTCGTTCTGTTCACAGACAGCAGAAAACATAATGAAGCACTCTTACAACGATTATTCAGGCATCTAGATGACCTCAAATGAATATCATGCAATGGAATGAAATGATGTACTCATTGAGACGAACAATTTGACATATTACACGCCCAAAACGGAGCTACGGATGCAGAGATACAACAGGTCAAACATGGCATGATAATGTAAAATAACTCGGGACTTAGCAGAACTTTGGACCTCGAGGAAAGTCAACTGGATCTGGATCGGGCTCGCCGGAGAAGAAGAGGGTCGCGACTGGGGCTTGCCGAAGCGCGGGGGAGATGCCGGCGAGGGAGCTCCGGCGACGGGGCGCGGCGGCGGGGCCTCTCCCCGACCGGATCTAGCCGGATCCGGGCGCGAGGAGGCGCGGGATGCCGGCGCGGAGATGCAGGCGCGGGCGGCCATGGCGCGCGGCCGGAGGGAGCTTGGGGCGGCGCAGCGGCGCACTCCGGCCCCGGGCGGAGGCGGCGGCCGGCGGCCGGGGCGGGAGCCGGTGGCGCGGGGCTGGGAAACGGCGAAGCGGGGCCGGGAGACGATGGCGGGCGGCGCGCGGAGGCGGCGGCGCATGCTGGTGGCGGGGGCGAGCGGCGGCGGCGCTCGGGCCTGGGCAGGCCACGCCTGGGCCCGGCGGGCCGCGGCGGCGGGGAGGAGGCCGGAGACCATGTGGCGCGCTGCCAGTGGCTGCTTGGCGGCGGCGATTTTCGTCCGGAGGCGGCGGACATGTCCGGGCACGGAGGGAGGAAACGTCGGGCGGCGCGAGGGGAATTTCTAGGGTTTGGACTGCGGGATTTCGGGGGGAATCGCATATATATAGGTAGAGGGAGCTAGGAGTGTCCAAATGAGGAGCGGTTTTCGGCCACGCGATCATGATCGAACGACCGAGAGCATGGAGGGGAGTTAGATGCGTTTTGGGCCAGTTTGGAGAGGGTGTTGGGCTGCAAAGAGAGAGGGGCTTTACGGTTACCCGGTTAACCGTTGGAGTACCAAACGACCTCCGAATGGCACGAAACTTGACAGGCGGTCTACCGGCGCTAAACCAAGGCAACTTGGCAAGCCTCGGGCCATTCTGAGAAAGTTTAACACTCACTCACAACAGGAGACAAAAAGGGAACGCCGGAGGGCGTAGGAGCGCCGGATTGCAAAACGGACAACGGGGAAAAGGCTCGGATGCATGAGACGAACATGTATGCAAAATGAAATGCACATGATGACATGATAAAATGCAACACGCAAGCAAATGACATGGCAACGACGGCGAATAACTGGCAGACAGCTGGCGCATCAGATCCGGGGTGTTACAATGGGGGCGGCCGCCGCGACCAGACGAGAGGAGGCGGCCGCGAAGGCCAACCGCTTCCGAAGGGAAGTGAGAAAGCCGCCGCTAGTATCCGCGTAAGTCTTTATGCTCTTTTATTTCCTTCGCTGAATCTTGTCCGAGTCTTCGTTTATATACTCCCTCCATTCTTCTTCAGGGCCCCTCTTTCCTTTGAGAGAGTCGCCGTCCCCTCCGTCATGGGGTCGGCAGAGACATCCGCCAATACACAGCGGCCCGACCCTGCCGCCGACCTCCGGGAGGCGACGGAGCCAAATGCGCGGGAGAAGCGCGAGGAGGAGGAGGCCGCGCGTTTGGAGAAGGCGGAGGCCGATAGGGCGGCCGCCTCCGACCAGAAAAAGTTGGATGATGCCGAAGCCGCCCTTGCTGCGAGATGGCGTGCCGAGGAGGCCGCGCATCGCCGATCGGCGATGCTCGTCCCCCCACTATCGTCTGCACCGCCGCCTCCGGAGTTCACGGGGCAGACCGGGGGAGCCGGACCGAGAACCCCGTCGCGGAGAAGGAGAGCGGCGGGGCCTCCATGTCGGATGCTCTTGTGCCGCCGCCGCCTCCACCGCCGTCTGGAAGGCCGCACGGCAAACAGCCGGTGGATCCGTCGGAGCCGCCGGCCATGGACGAGGCCGAGGCGCGGCTGCTTCTCCAAGTCGCCTCGCTGGTGCGTTGCTGTCTTGAGAGGGCGACCTCGGCGCCGCGACCTCGGGAGATCGACGCTGCCAGCTCGGCAGCTCTAGACGCCGAGGCCACAAGCACCGCGCCCACCGGGTGGGTGCGCGGAGGCAGCATCGGGCCGCTAAATCAATTGCTCCTGGAAGTCCAGGCGGAGTTGAGGGCCGAAGGCGACGCCCTTCAGGCCTCCACCAGAGCGCACTTGGCTGCGCGAACGGCCGTTCGAGTAATTTTCTTCTCCTTGTTGATTCTTGTTTTTCTCTGTGAGGGCGCGCAAGCGCACCCTCTGGGTGTAGTCCCCGAGTTCCGGGCCGGCTGCTGAGCAGGCGGTTCGGAACTCCCTCTGGCGAGTTCCAAACACTAACTTCGTCTTCAATGACTTATTATAGGAGTATCACAATCTTCGCGCCACTGCCTTCAACCGCAATGTTGTGGAGTTGAGCAAGCGGGCTGCCGACTTGTCAGAAAGCTGGAGTGAGTTCTTCTTCGCGGGGGCGCGCTGGCGCACCCGCGGGCTGTAGTCCCCGAGATTCGGACCGACTGCTGAGCAGTCGGGCCGGATCTTCCCGGTGATCTTCTTTGCTGACGACTGATTTGTTTTCTCTTTCGATTTTCAGGGGCCAACGCCGCTCTTCAGGAGCACCTGGGCGAGGCCAATACCGCCCGTCGCGCCAAGGAGGAGTGTGACAGGCTCATCATGAAGCGCGACCTGCTGGCGGCGCAGCTGGCCGAGCAGAAGGAGATGCTCAAGAAGGCGTAGGACGAGGCCGAGAAGAAGGAAGCCGCCCTCCTGGCCGAGTTCGAGAGCGAGCGCTCCTCCTGGACTGACAGGGAGGCGATGCTGACCTCCGGCTTCCACGAGATCGAGGACATTGTGGATGGTACATTTCTTTCGCTTCTTTGCGCTTCCGACTATGTGTCAGGCTGACTTCTGATTTTTTGACTTCCTTCTTTTTTGTCTTGGCAGACTTCTTCCCTGGTCACTCGCAGGCGGTCCCTCTGGCCATCGAGGCTGCTCGTGAGGCGCGAAGGGCGAATGGTGAGGAGATCGCCGCCAATGCCCCCCGAACCGTTGATGAACATCTCCTAAGCATCGAAGCCCGTCTTCGTCCGGTCCACCGGCAGATGCGCCGTCTTCAGCGTGCGGGCGCCCAGGCGGTTGCCGCTTTGTGGCCGGACATGCTGGCTCTGCGCGCCGCCAGTTGGACGGCTGACTGGCTGGAAGTCGCTGCCGGCCGTCTTGAGGCCTGGAAGGGCTCCTTGGCCCAGGCCGGAGCGCGCCGGGCCTTGGAGTTCATCAAGGCGTGGTATCCAGGGCTGGATCTGGGCCGCCTGGCCGCGTTCCGGTTAAAATCCCAAGCCGAGCTGAGTACACGGATACCAGCGTCTTCATGCCCGAGCAGGATGAAGGCGGCGAGGAAGTGCCGGCAGAATGGTTCGGGATGAACCCGGAGTATGGCGAGGACTCGGCGGAGGTGATCGACTCCAGCACTGAGGTGGAGGACGAGGCGGAGGCCGAAGGCAAAGCGGTGGTGCCAAAAGACGGAGCAGGCGGCCAGCCTCAGCTCGACCGCGCCTCCAGCAACGAGCCGCGTCAGGAGAAAACGACTACCGCCGGAGGCGATCAAACCGAGACTGCCCAACCGACTGCCCCGGCGCCTGACACCGCCGTCTCCTCCGATCCTCCACTCCCAGATGCCGCCTCGTAGGCTGCTTTTTCGCCTCAGTTTGTCTGTCTTAGTAATCTTTGGAAAACTTTGTTAGATTCAAACAATTCCACCCGCGGGGTGTATCTTGAACTTCTATTCGAAGATTCGGCCAAGGGCCTATGTAAATATTAATCTTCTTTCCATCTTTCCTTGCTTATTGCTCTTTAGGCTTTTTCCCTTTGCCGCCTTCCTTTAGTCGCTGCCTTATCAGTCGAACAGCCGCTCTGCGGACTGTCGCTGGGTCAAGTACTTGGCTACTTTGGGAAGGCAAGGACTTGGCCGTTTAGAGTTTATTTAGCAATTCGGATAGGAAGCGACATGCCGACTACCCAAGAGTCGGCCGTCCTTAGTAGAGGCTAATGAAGACGGCGAGCCGGCTAATCTTGAGTCGGCCTTCCGCTTCAGAAATGCTGGAGGCCGCCTTATGCTATGTTCGTGCTTTAGGTCCTTAGCCATTTTTCGCGTGGGTGCCCATTCTTCCTCACTCCTGCCTGCCTCACAGTCGCTCTGCGAGCTGCGGCTTTGCCAGGAGCCGGATTGGGCACTACACACTACTTGTCTGACTGCTGGAAGCTTCTCATAGCGCAAGGCGGCGAGTCCCTGGGCCGACTAGTCAGGCCCGGTGCCAAGCGGCTTGTAATGAAAGTAATGTACTCGGAGGCATAATTCTTATCATACAGATAACAAAAAGGGCAGTCCCCGAGCTCGTCTCGGGGGGCCCAAAGTCTTAGTATTTTAATACAAAGGGGTAGTGTGATACATACTGCATCAACTGTAAAATCTTCCAAGAAGATTTGCATTCCACGGGCGCTCTGTCTCTTTGCCGGAATCGTCCCTCTTGCGTGCTCGGGGCTTCTGGGCGTCAATCAAATAGTAGGCGTCATTCTCTAGCACCTTGCTGATGATGAAGGGGCTTCCCAAGGTGCCGACAGCTTGTGCTGGCCGGCCGTTCGCTGGATCAGCCGGAGCACAAGGTCGCCTTCTTGAAAGGATCTTGGCCTGACCTTCCTGTTGTAGTATCGACGCAGACTCTGCTGGTAGATGTTGGACCGGCTGAGTGCCAACAGCCGGCCGTCTTCCAGCAGATCGACGCCGTCTTGACGTGCTTCTTCTGCTTCTTCCTCGGTGTACATGGTGACTTGCGGGGAGTCGAACTCTATGTCCGTTGGGATGACGGCTTCGGCGCCATAGACGAGGAAGAATGGTGTGAAGCCGGTTGACTTGTTTGGAGTCGTGCGCAGACTCGAGAGGACGGCTGGCAGCTCCTCGAGCCAACAGCCGGCAGATCGCTCCAGCGGTGTGACGAGTCGAGGCTTGATGCCGGATAAGATGAGGCTGTTTGCTCGTTCCACCTGGCCGTTTGACTGCGGGTGGGCAACGGACAGTAAGTCCAGTCGGATGCCCTTTGTCGTGCAGAAACGGGCCAAGGCGCCTTTGGCAAAATTCGTGCCATTGTCGGTGATGATGCTGTGTGGGATGCCGTACCGAGTTGTGATGTCAGCGATGAAGGTCACTGCAGTCGGACCATTCAATTTCTTGATGGGCTTCACCTCCACCCACTTGGTGAACTTGTCCACTGCGACAAGTAGGTGAGTCAAGCCACCTCGTGCCGTCTTGAATTGTCCCACCATGTCCAGGCCCCAGACTGCAAAGGGCCAGGCGATGGGGATAGTCTTGAGTGCGGAAGCCGGCTGAAGTGGCTTGGAACGAAAAATCTGGCACCCTTTGCACTTTTGGACTAACTCTTTGGCCTCTTCCAGAGCGGTTGGCCAGAAAAAACCGTGCCGGAAGGCTTTGGCGACGAGTGCCCTTGAGGTCGCGTGGTGACCGCACTCGCCTTCGTGGATGTCTCTGAGGATTGCCTGACCTTGTTCTGCTTCGACGCAGAGTTGGAAGACGCCGGTAATGCTGCGCCTGACCAGCTCTCTGTTGACTATGGTGTAGGTTGCTGCTCGGCGTTGCACTTGCCGAGCCAAGATTTCGTCAGTTGGCAGCTCTCTGTTTACTAAGAATCTGAGGATGGGCTGGGCCCATGAAGGTGCTGCTATTTCTTCAACTGCCACCAGCGCGACTTGGATATGGGCGGCCGGGCTGGGGGCGGTGGGTTGGAGTTCGCAGCCGCTTGCTGATTTGACAAAGTCCCGGGGCCGACTGGAGCAGTCCCCGGGCCGAGCTCTGGAGTCTTCGATCTTGCTACTGCAGTCCCCGGGCTAGGTTATGAAGTCCCCGGGCCAAGTATCCGCTGAGTTGCTGGACGAGGAAACGGTAGCTCACCATATTTGCGTCCTTGGCGTCCCAATCGTCAGATGATTCCTGGACCACCAAGTCAGAGTCGCCATAACACAGGATCCGGCGAATGCCGAGTTCTTTGGCAAGCCGGAGCCCGTGGATGAGCGCCTCATACTCGGCCACGTTGTTGGAGGCGGTGAAGTGGATCTGTAGCGCATATCTGAGCTTGTCGCCCTTGGGGGAAGTGAGGACGACGCCGGCTCCCAGGCCGGTGCGCATCTTGGAGCCGTCGAAGTGCATCCGCCAATGGGTGGAGTCGGGTGCTGATGACAGATACTGGTCTCGGCCCAGTCGACGAGGAAGTCGGCCAGTGCCTATGACTTGATGGCGGTGCGGGGCTCGTAGTAGATGGTGTAGGGAGCCAGGTCGATGGCCCATTTGGCCACCCGGCCAGAAGCATCTCGGCTTCCAATGATCTCGGCCAGTGGAGCTGTGCAGAGCACAGTGATTGGATGCTCCTAGAAGTAAGGCTTCAATTTCTTGGCGGCAAAATGCACGCCGTAGCACATCTTCTGGTAATGGGGGTAGTTCTGCTTGGAGGTCGACAACACCTCGCTCAAGTAATATACCGGTCTCTGGACGGGTAGTGCCTTGCCTTCCTCCTTGCGCTCGACTACAATGACCGTGCTGACTACTCGGCTGGTGGCGGCAATGTATAGGAGCATGGGCTCTTTGGGAGTCGGAGCCGCCAGCACAGTGGGAGTAGTCAACATCTTCTTTAGCTGGAGAAAAGCCTCGTCCGCCTTGGGAGTCCACTCAAAGAAGGTCGTCTTCTTCATGAGCTGATACAAGGGGAGAGCCTTCTCGCCCAGTCGACTGATGAATCGGCTGATGGATGCCAAACAGCTGGTGAACTTCTGCACATCTAACAGTCGTCTGGGTGCCTCCATCCTCTCGATGGCCTTGATCTTTACTGGATTGCACTCTATGCCGCGTTCGGAGACCAGGAAACCGAGGAGCTGGCCGACTGGTACTCCGAAAACGCACTTCTCCGAGTTGAGCTTGATCTGGAATCGGCGCAGATTCTCAAATGTTTCCTTGAGGTCCTCCAGCAAGGTTCCATGCTTTTCTGTCTTCACCACCACGTCATCCACATAGACGTGGGCATTTCTGCCGAGTTGCTTCATGAGGCACTTCTGCATGCAACGCTGAAAGGTGGCGCCGGCGTTTCTCAAGCCGAACGTCATGGTCAGGTAGCAGAAGGCTCCAAACGGCGTGATGAAGGCGGTCTTCAGCCTGTCAGCCGGGTTCAGCTTGATCTGATGATATCCTGAATATGCATCTAGGAAACTCAACAGCGCGCATCCGGCTGTGGAGTCTATCACCTGATCAATCCTTGGCAGAGCAAATGGGTCCTTGGGGCAGCTTTGTTGAGGCTCGTGTACTCAATGCACATCCGCCACTGCTTGTTCTTCTTTAGCACCAGCACCGGGTTTGCCAGCCACTCCGGAAAAAATACTTCCATGATGAAGCCGGCTGCAAGGAGTCGGGCTATTTCTTCTCCAACAACTCTTCTTTTTTCTTCTGACAGGCGGCGCAAGGGCTGCCTGACGGGCTTCACATCAGATCGGACGTGTAATTTGTGCTCGGCGAATTCCGTCGGGACACCAGGCATGTCCTTGGGGGACCATGCGAAGATGTCACGATTCTCACAGAGGAAATCGATGATCTCGCCTTCCTATTTGCTATCAAGGCCTGTGCCCATGACAGCGTACCTCTCCGGGTGCTCCGGGTCCAACGGTATCTTCTTTGTTTCTCTGGCCGGCTTGAATGATCCTTCTGCTTCCGACTCCTTGGGGTCGAGCGATAACTCGGGCTGCTTGCCGGCCATTGCCACGACCCGATCAAGGAGCCGTTTCTCAGCTGCGATCACCAAGGACTCGGCCAGCCGACTGCTTTCGGCCGCGCAAGCGGACGACCTCCTGTAGTCGCCGGACACGGTCAGGATTCCCTTGGAACTCGGCATCTTCATCTTGAGGTAGGCGTAGTGGTGGACCGCCATGAACTTGGCCAAGGCGGGTCGGCCATGCAGTGCATGATATGGGCTCTCAAGGTCCACCACCTCAAACCAAATTGGCTCTCGGAGGAAATGATCTTTGTCTCCGAAGAGGACATCTATCAGGATCTTGCCGATTGGTGAGCAGGAAAGGCCAGGGACGATTCCGTGGAACACAGTCCGGCTGCTCTGAAGCTGTCTTCGCTTGATTCCTAATTTCTCCATTGTATCCTTGTACAGGATGTTGATACTGCTGCCTCCGTCTATCAGTACTCGCGAGAAGCGAGCGGCCCGCCTATCCGTGGTGAGCGTGGCGCTTAAGACCAAGGCGTAGGAGCCTGGACTCGGCATCACCTCTAGGTGATCAGCTCTGCTCCAACTGATAGGCTTCTCGGACCAATGCATGAAGTCTGGAGTGCTTGATGCAACCGCGTTCACTTCTTGCTGCTGTTGGCGCCTGCAGCGCCGGTCATCCGCTACACTGGTGAACACCACATAGGCTCCGTGCTCATCTGGGAACTCGTCTTGTATCGCGCCGACTGGCCTGACAGCCGGCTGCTGGGGAGGGGGTGGAGGAGGCGGCCCAGCAGGAGCGGGAGGGAGTAGGCCGTCCCCCTTGGCGATTCTGATCAGCCAGTGGCATTTCCTAGTGGTGTGGTTTGACGGCTTCGCGCCGCTGTGAAACTTGCAGGGACCGTCTAGAGTCTGCTCGTAGGAGAAAGCCGGCAGCCAGTTGGACTTGCCGCCCTTCTGCCGCTTCGTCGGAGGCGGTCCCTCCAGCTGCTGGTCCTCTGCCGTTGCCACTTGCCGACTGTTGGAAGTCGGCTACGAGGCTTTGCGCTTCTGGTCATTCTGCTATTGCCGCCGACTAGTGTCTCCAGCCGGAGTTCTTGGAGCCTAAGCGGCGACTTTGCCAGTTGTGCTGACCCGAATCTCCGCCTTCATGGAGGAGTCGGCCGTGTCATACTTGTTCGCTGTGATCAGCAGCTCGTCGAGGGTCTCCGGCTCGTCACAGAGGAGCTTGTGCTTGAGGAGGGTGCCTTCTCTGCACCTGGCAGTAAAGTACTCGATGGCCTACACCTCGTGCACGCCCTCACAGGAGTTCCGGAGTTCGCCCCATCGCGTGAGGTAGTCGCGAGTAGACTCGTCAGGGCCTTGCACGCACAAGGAGAGCTGGCGTGGCTTGGGAGGTCGCTTGTACGTGCTCGGGAAGTTGCGGATGAAAGCCTCGGTGAAGTCGACGCAGCTATTGATGCTGCGAGGCTTCAGACTGTTTAACCACGTCCGGGCCAAGCCCTGGAGCATGAGCGGGACGTATCTTACGGCAACACGCTTGTTGTCGTTCGCTATGTTGACGGCTGTGGAGTAGTCGATCAGCCAATCTTCCGGCTTCACGGTGCCGGTATATTTGGGCGTGTCTCAGGGGAGCGTGAACCCTTTGGGAAAGGGCTCGTCCCGGATGCAGGGTCCAAAGCAGGGGGGACCCAACTCGTCTTCTTCTTCCAGTGCCAGGGATCGGTGGAGTCAGTCGATCCGGTCGCAGGCGTCGTTCTCTCCGACTCCCTCTCGGTGGCCAAGGCGGTCGCCGAGAGTCGGATGTTCCACGGGCGGCGGGGAGACTCGTCTTTCTCTGCGGGGAGGGGGAGGTAGGTAGTCGTCCCGCCGTTCCACCGCTCTAGGGCGGCCGTCTTGGTCGCACTCGATGGTGATGTGAGTCCGACTGCGGCTGGCAGCCGGCTCCTTGTCCTTCTTCCCACGGGCCCCACCACTCGGCGTTCGAGACGTTGCACCTTGTTCTCGGCGAGGCAGTGGGTCGTCGTTTTGGTGCTGTGGCGCCTCGGTGCGGCAGCCGGCGTTATTCTGCGCAGCAGCCGCGTCGAGGAGATGCTGAACTCGCTCCGTCATTATGCGGTGCTCTTCGCCTTCGAAGTTGTCGAGCTCGTCTGCTGCCGCATGGGCAGCGCGAATATTCTCTGCGGGCGTGGCATACACAGGGCGATCAGCCCCGAAGAAGTTGGCGATTGCCGCGCCGCGCTGTCGGACCGCGCCTAGGCGGCTAGGCCCGGTTGGAGCCGGCGAGCCGCCTACGGCGCGATCTATCTCTCGTTGGTAAGCTTCTGACAAGCGCCTCATGCTTGCCAGTTTCTTCGCGCCCTCGATGAGCTGAAGGCGGAGCGCCTCCAGCGTCCCCGTGTCGGCGTCTTCCGGAATCGGTGCTGCAAGGTCTCGCAGGGCCGCGTCAAACGGGTCATGCGCTCCTTCGCCGGAGCGCTCGCCATGCTCGAGGACGAGGACCTCAGTGACGGTGCTTCCGCCGCTCCCCGCGTACGAGAGTGGCTCGTCGTAGATCACCACATTGGTGGGGAACGCGTCGAGCGACGCGGTGTCAGAGTCGACCAGCATCGGGTCGGTCGATCCTATGGACTCCAGGTCCGCGGCAGGCTCGCTGGCGACGTGGAGTTGGTCGAGGAGGCCCACGAGGGGGCCCTCGGGGCCACCCGTCCCTGCGTCGGGCGCAGGCTCGTCGGAGAGGCAAACCTCGTCGATAAGATCGGTGAGGCAGCTGGCTGCACAGGTGATCTCAGCGCCGCACAGCGCATCGGCACAGACGCCGTCCGGTGTGCCGGGCTGGCTGCGCTCGCCGGGGAGGAACAGGGTTCCCGTCCAGAGCAGATCTTCGGACGACGGTGCACCTCGCCCCATGGTGGGCGCCAAATGTTGGGGGTTGGATACGACATATGCCAAGGGATGGCTTATCATGGTGGGAGCGAGTAGAACGTCGCCGGTGCCTGGAAGCGGGATGAGGCGAAGACATGCACGCCGGCGGAACTTACCCAGCTTCAGGGCTCTCCTAGGAGATAACACCCCTACTGCTGCTCTGCGAGGTCTCCCCATGATCACTAAAGCAAGGTAACTACAATGGTGCTCCTGGAGCTGTTTCGGGAGGTAGGAGAGGGCAAGGCTAGCTCTCTCTTCCCTGGGCTATCTGGTCTATCTTCCTTTCTAGGTCTGAACCCTTTGCATGGGTGCCCCGGGGGGTTTATATAGGCCTACCCCCCGGGGGTACAATAGTAATCCGGCTGGGCGCGGGTCCCAGCCGTCTATCTTTCAGGCCGCCGTCCTTCCCGCCGGCTTCTGGGGACCGCCGACTGGCGGGTACCGCGGACAGGCTTGATACTGCAGCGGCACTCCTGATGACGCAGGCTTGGTCATCGGGTCGTGGCAACAGTGTCGCCGCCTATCGGGCGATCACTGTCGCCATCCCCCATCTTATCTGATTAATGGCTCGTGGGGCCCAGGAGGAGTCGGCCGACTCCAGGGAGGCCGACTCCCACGGGCCCGTCTTCGGGTTGCCCAGGCCGGCTTCGGCCCTCCCACTCACAGGCGGTCCTGCCGCCTTCGGGTCGTACAAGCAGGCGTCATGGGCACAGTGCACTGCGTACTGTGGCTGAGGTCAGGGCAGGCATCGCAATAGTGTCGTATCTCACCGGAGATCTTCCAGCGGTACGGCTTACTGTAGTCACGCTGGCCCTTCGTAGGCAGGGGTGGAAATAGCCATGACATAACCGTACCCTGCGTCATACTTCGGGATAAGGGAGGAGTCTTGGGCCGACTCTCCACAGTCGGCCTCCCTGGAAGTTGCCAGCTGGGGGTCGGCTTATCTGGGAGCCGCCGCCTGGGACTCGGCACATCTTGGAGTCGGCCCCGGGAATCGGCTTGAGGGGCGCGGCCTGCCCCGATGTCTTGAAATGTCCTGGGGCTCGGGTTAGCCTACCCGTGGCCCATTACTCCGACACCAAGACTATCAGCTCCCGTTTTACGGCAGCTACCGCTGTTGCGACTGTCTTAGCTGAATTCCTCTAAACTGCAATCTCAACCTTCTTATCGATGCTTTCTTCAGTTAACCTCTGTCTTTCCTCTCCCCGCTGTGGTCTCACCATTGTACTTCTTCCACGTGGCGCTGTCTCGGACACCGTGCACGCGTCGATACAACGGCCGAGTGTCCACCGGGAGTTGTTTCGATATGTTCAATGCCCGGTGAATGGGGTGTACCACTTGGGCCTCGCTAATGCCTCAGACGGCGAGTCGCTTTCGGCCGCAATCCTGTGCTGCTCTCTCTGTAAAAGGAACAAGGATGATTTACAAATATGACTAAACGTGCAGTCGAATTGATCAAAAACTAAAATTACCAGCAGTCACAAGAACTCCGTCATGACCGGGTCCGTCTCGAAAACCTTCTTGACTGGGTCCCAACGGTACCGGGCCTGAGGACGTCATACTCATGAGGGATGGTGAACTCCGCCTAGGGGTCTGGGATGCCCAGAGTTTTGCGGTCTGCGTCCTCCTTGGCCCATATGGACCTCTTCCCCGCGTAACCATGGCTTCCGAGGTGGTGGCGCCCCATGTTCCTCTCTTGAAGCCCCTTCATGTACTTTGACTTTTTTTGGCATCTTCGGCATCGCAAGCCTCCTTGAATAGTTGAAACTGCTCTTCCGTGATTGTCGTAATTTCCTTTACAATCTCGGACTAGGGTTCCTTTTTGTCGATGGCGCGTTTCACCTTTACTTTCCAGGCGGCCAATGCGTCGCTAAACTTGTCATGGCGCCTTTGTTTATCTTCTTCATTGTCGGGTCTTTCTGTGGATCCTTATATTGGATTTCATCCAGGCCCGGGAACAAGAATATCTGGTGCAGCAGGGTTAGGAGGGAGTGCCTCATATTTGGCCTCTTCTTTAGTTTCTCATCATTGATGGTGGCGCACACCCGTACGATGCAACCTATTTCATTGCCGGAGCAGGAGCGCACTTCCACAGGCAGTTTTAGCTCAAAATTGCAGTCGTCCACCTCCGTGACCACTAGTCTAGTACCGAGGATCTGGTTTGGGCGTCGACATCTCCTCTTCGGTTTTGGTTCTATGACTTTGCTAGTCTCGGTGCCAGTCTGGGTCTCAACGCCAGTCTAGGCGCCGGTCTCGATGTCGGTATCGGATGAGACAGGTGGGCCTAGCAACAACAACCATTGATCGTTGGCAAGGCTCAAATATTCGTCTACCGCCAGGTAGACATCGTCACAATCACCAGAACCCTATCCTTCATCGTTGCTAGCCAGGTTTCCTACAATTAAATCTAGTCAACTAATTCTAGACCTAATCAAATGAATAATGACATAACAAGGCCTATGCTTTGCAGGAATGTGTCCACCATGTAGACGTCATATGTGGAAGTCGCTGTCCAACATTCGGTAAACGGCGGGTTCTGGCTTTGATCTTCTCTGGCATCGTCGTCCATGCCATCGATGTCTTTAGAAGCATAATCAATCATGTCGGTTAAGTCCTCGACAGTGGCTATGAAGTGGGTGGTGGGTTGGACGTAAGATTCGCCGCTCTCAGCCCCTAGTGTGGGTTGGGCGTAGTTTGGCAACGAATCTTCTAGAATGGTGAGAGATCGCATTAAGTCCAGGGCCTCGTTTAAGAATGATGTTTGGAAAGGGCAGCGAGAGTCCGTGGAGCTGGGAGGGATAGAGGTTCCCTTGCCAAGGTCATATAATGCGGATCTCGAGAGTTCAGAGTTGGTGTTCGGAGGTGAGTCCGGCTCGATGAGGATAGAGGGAGCCTGACGTCACTCCAGGCCTGTCGGTGATGCAATCCCCTCTGCTTCTCTGGTGTCAGGCTCTATAGATTCAGAGAGTCCGGCGAGCTTTAAACTCCCGTCTTCGGACCTGGTGGTGCACTCTGGATCGAGGGCCATAGCGGTGGTTGGGTCACGAACCCTTGGAAGATCAAGTCTCCCTGGATATCAGCAACATAGTTTAGATTACTAAAACTGATCTAATGACCAGGGGCGTAGCTGTCGATCTGCTCCAAATGACCAATCGAGTTGGCACGAAGTGTGAAGCCACCGAATACAACGATTTGGCCTGGGAGAAAGGTCTCCCTCAAGGCGTTGTTGTTGTAGATGATCCATGGAGCCATCGAGCCTTCTAGAGACGATACAGTGGAACTCTCAATGAAAGCACCAATGTCGGTGTCAAAACAGGCAGATCTCGGCACTAGTAAATAAACCACCATTAGTCCCGGTTGGTAAGGGCCTTTTGTCCCTGTTCCTGGACCGGGACAAAAGGGTCGTTACTAATGCGCTGGCCCTTTAGTCCCGGTTCAGTCGAGAACCGGGACAGATGGGCCTCCACATGGCCGGTGCACCGAGCCCACGCAGGAGGGCCTTTGGTCCCGGTTGGTGGCACCAACCGGGACCAATAGGCATCCACGCGTCAGCATTTCAGGGGCTATGGTTTTTGTTTTTTAAGGGGGGTGGGGGTTTTGGGGGGTTAATTTAGGTGTTTCATATATTGTGTTAGCTAGCTAATTAATAGGGAGAAATGTCCTCTCTTATCTCCGTGCTTGGTCAATGCTACGTACTATACATAGAGAGGCCCTTGACACGCTAGCTAGTGAGAAAATGAAGGAAACCATTAAGTACAGAAGTTCGTCATGCATACCGAAAGAAGTGATCGATCGACCTCTCCTTCTCCGAGAGATTGGTCGAACAACAAGTTTTTGTATTATCTATCCGATGCTACTGGCTACATACATATACAATATGTAAGATCTCTTACAATCCCGTAGCAATTGAAATCAACTTCCACATGGTATTCTCCGGCTTTATTAATGACGTGGTCAAGAAAGAATCCCGCCAATTCCTCTTGAATTGCTTTCATGCGATCTTGTGGTAGGAGTTCATTCCGCATCTGCCACGTCTAATTTGAAGAAGGGGGTTAATACATATATATGAATGAAACTCAACAGAAATGATGGTGTAATAAAATGAAATTGTGAATAATATTGCTTACGCACTTCATATTATCTTTTAGAGTAGCCCCGCTTATTTTTCAAAGTCGCGTTGTAGATGAACTCGCACACGTAGTATCCACAGTAATTATTCCCTTGTTCCTGCCACAAGCACTTTACGAGAGATAGAGGTCAATCAAACTTATAATGAAGCATTATAAATGGCATTGATGAAAGTATAGCTATAGAATCAACGGGAGATGCACGCAACTAGCTAGCCAGTAGTACTTACTTTCGGGTATGTATATCGCAGCTCCTTCGACAGTCCCGGAGCTTCTGCGGTGAACTGTTTCCAAACCCTGCAAGACAAAGAAAATAATTAATATTACTTAAGATATCAGGAAATGAACAAAAAGTTGCCGATATGGTGCGATAATGATCGATTGAACTTACTTGTTGAGCATTTTAGTCATGTCCGCATAGGTTTCGGGATCTTTTCGTCTCGAGTCTAAGACGGCTACTAGTCCCCTCTCAAGCTTAATCTCCAGAAGAACATAGTGGAAGCTGGGCACGCATGCATAACTCACCAATTACATTACTATAACCTCGCTCGAGTAATAAGGGAAACCGAATATGCACACGACAGTAACACTCACTCGAAGTTGTAAGGAAAGAGTATGGTATCTTTGTTTTGATTTTTTATCAACGATTGTAGCAAGTTGGCTTCGGCCTCTTCGACGTGCTTTTTAACCTGAATTTCATCTAGGATATTTGTGTTAATGAACCCAATATCATACATTTCTTGTTTTCTACACTCGACAATCTTCAATCTGCATAATATAGTGAGGATAATTAATTATAAATACATGCAATGAAAGAGCTGAGCTATATATAGAGACATAATGACAGAAATAGGACTTACAGACAGTAGCAAAATACCGTTAATTTATCGAGGGCCTTTTCATTGAAGAACTCGAAGAACTCCTCAAATGGAACAGGCAACACATCAGTTCCAACGAGGTCGTGCTCCTCTTTAATTCTCAGATACAAAGTATTCGTCCCCCCAGACTCTGCAGGTTTTCATGTACCAATTATGGAATCTTCGCATCATCCTTGTTAGAGAATTTTCATCTTTGACGAGAGGCTTCCCGTACTCGTATCTGTGTTCGACCACCTCCATGAAATCAAAATTTACATCATCAGGCAGGTAATCTGCAAGATTGCTATAACCGGGCATCGTCACCGGAGCATTAGCGACGTTGCCGCTGCTCGACACATTGAGTGGGGGGGCACGATTGATTTGCTTGTTCACCGAGCTGGGCAATTTTTTTCGCAACTGCTCGTTCTTTTCACCTTTGATGTTTGACAGTACTTCCCGAACGCTCCGCTTCGAGATATGTCTGTTCAGTAATGCGCTCATAGTTGGTTCTCGGCGGAGACATTGGTGGTTTCCTCGGGGCATCGATAGTGTGCTTTGCTTTCACCGGATCTACCTTCTCCTCCAGAGGTGGATGTCTCTTTGCTTTCAACCCTTCAAAGAAGTCCTCTACTTCGGTCCCCACGATCTTCGCATTTTCCTCCTCGGTCCTCTCGTACGGTAACTTCTCTTGAGTCTTGAGAGAAAGACCATATCTTTATTGCCTCCTGCCTCTGGCTGTACTGCTAGATGCTAGAGCAGATGGAGCGGCTGCGGCGTCTGTCTCCTTTCGTGCTTGCTTACGAGGCGGAGGAGAAGGACTATGACGCACCGGAGCAGCCGGGGCGGTGGTGGGTCTCTTCTGCCCTTGCTGGCGAGGCAGAGAAGGAGGAGGCTGCTGGCTGCTCGGGCGCGCCAGCGCAGGCGGAGTGCCGCCACGCGCCGGAGAAGGAGGCTGAGTGCCCTGATCGTCACTCGCCGGAGGAGGAGGCGGTGGAGGAGGCCGAGTGCCCTGACTCGGCGGAGGAGGAGGAGGAGGCGTCCAGTTCGGAAGCTTGATGAACTCCTTCCGCCATAGGCCTGGAGTCTTCAGAGCAGAACCCAGCCGAGTCTCCCCTTCACCGGTAGGGTGGTCAAGCTGGAGGTCCTCAAATCCCTCTGTTATTTCGTCCATCGTCACCCTAGCATATCCTTCTGGAATCGGACGACAGTGAAAAGTTGCGCCGGGTTCAGAAGGTCGAACTTGGCCGATAGCTGCCTTGACTTTTAAGTTCTGGCATTGCGTCATAAGGTTGGAATTTTGAGACTCCGTGATAAAATCCACGGGGTAGCTAGCAGGAGCCGTCAAGACATGCTCTAGCTGAAGCAGCTCGGTGGAAGCCACGCTGCTTCTCCGCTGAGATGGTGGGGCAGCTTCGGGGGAAGCTTCGGCAGGTCGTTTGCTGCGATCTGCTTCTCGTTTCTCTAGCCCTTGTACCCTTTCGTGCAGCGCCTGCAGTTGCCTATGCTGCACTTTCTTCCTTCTCTCCTGGTTTTTGTAACCCCCTGCGTTCGGAAAACCAACCTTCAACGAAATGGAGCCTGTCGTGCCTCGTGTCCGTCCAGGGTGCTCAGGAGTCCCGAGGGCCATTGTGAGCTCGTCGTTCTCCCTGTCTGGAACGAACGTCCCTTGCTGTGCTGCATTGATATAGTGCCGAAGCCTCTTGGCTGGTATTTTCAGTTGCTCATCCGTCCAAAGGCACTTCCCTAATACAGGGTCCAAGGTTCCGCTAGCCCCGAAGAACCAAGTCCGGCAACGGTCTGGCCAGTTCATTGTCTCCGGTTCGATCCCTTTATCAAGCAGATCATTCTCAGCCTTGGCCCACTTAGGCTGGGCTTTGAGGTAGCCACCTGACCTCGTGCGATGGTGAAACTTCTTCTTTGCAGCATTTTTCTTGTTTGTCGCTGACATCTTCTTACTCTTTTCCGATGCCTCTTCTTTGTCGACAAACTTTTTCAGCTCTTTCCTCCACCTCCTGAATAGGCCAGCCATCTTCTCAAGAGCAAAAGACTTGATTAATTTCTCTATAACTGGCTTCTCCGGATCCTCCTCTGGTGGTAGGGTGAAATTTGCCTTCAGCTCAGTCCAAAGATCATCTTTCTGCATATCATTGACATAAGACACCTCAGGGTCTTCGTTCTTAGGCTTATACCATTGGTGGATGCTGATCGGGATCTTGTCCCTAACAAGAACCCCGCACTGAGCAGCAAATGCGTTCTTTGTCCGGATGTGTTCAATCTGTTCGCCGTCGCGCGCGATTGCTGTGATCTCAAACCTTTCATCCGAGCTCAAATTTTTCTTCGGGCCTCGTCTCCTTGCCGAAGTTGTGCTCGATTCGGAGGGCTAGAAAAAAGAAGAAAGACGAGAGTTAATTAATATGTGTACATATACCAAAATAATGAATGCATAGATTAGCTAGTCAGCACAGGCTTAACTAATACATATACCTGGCCAGACTCGGTTCGGTCACTGGAGCCGTCATCATGGTCTCCTTCTTGCACCGTCATTGGGTCATCGGAGCCGTCCTCACAGTCTCCTTCTTGCACCGGCATTGGGTCAAAGGAGCCATCATAACCATAGCATGCTTCTTCACCCTGTCCTTCCAGACCATCGGTGTCGTTCAGAAATGAGAAGACGGCATCACTTCCTTGTGTGATTATGTCCCCCAACACCGCTTCTGTTGCTTTGTCTCAGGGGGTGTCCATAGTTTCTACAAATATTTACAACATGGCAATTATTATTCAAACATGACAGATGGATATATTAGTGGCAAACGTAGAACTAGCTAGCTAATCACAGTAAGGAATCATATTAATTAGTGGCCTCGACGCTGCTTCTCTAGGGTTTGGGGTGGCCTCGACAACGCTTCAAGGGGGTAATATCGACAACGACGCGATACATACACGGGAAAATAATGTTATCAGGGAGGGGTTATGTCGACCCCCCCACGTGTTGAAGTTACGGGAGGGGGTATATCGACCCCCCCTCGTGTTGAAGTTATCGGGAGGGGGTATATCGACCCCCCCACGTGTTGAAGTTATCGGGAGTTTATATCGACACGACATACATACATGGGAAAATAATATTATCGTGGATGGGGTATATCGACCCCCCCCCCCGTGTTTAAGTTATCGGGAGGGGTATATGGACGACGACAGACCCGATAAAACATAAGAAAACAAAGAAGAAATGAAAAGAGGAGAAGAAGAAAGGAATAGAGGAGAAGATCGAAGAAAAAAAAAGAAGAAGAAAAAAGAGGAGAAGAAGAAAGGAATAGAGGAGAAGAAGAAAAAGTAGAAAATTTTTCTTTTCTACTTTTTCTTCTTGTCCTCTATTTCTTTCTTCTTCTCCTCTTCCTTTTCTTCCTCGCCTCTTCTTCTCCTCTTCCTTTTCTTCCTCTCCTCTTCTTCTCCTTTTTCCTCTTCTTATTTTCCTTTTTACTCTCCTAAATATATAAAACTTTTCTAAAAATGAAACTAACATATATAGATAATCCTTTCTAAATATATAAATCTAACTTTTGCATATATGAATATATATACACAGAGAACATACAAACATATATACATTTTTATAAAAAAGCAAAATACAAATCATCATATATATGAAAAAAACCCTGAAAAGAAGCAATATACACAATACATATAATTACATATATATATATATATATATATAATCTGAAAAAAAAACAAGCATGTAATATAAGAAAAAAAACAGGGGAGGGGCGCCGGCCGGACCAACGGAGGGGCAGGGGCGCGGGTTCGGCGGCGAGGACGACAATGGGGCAGGGAGCACGTGTTCGGCGGCGAGGACGACGACGTGGCAGGGGCGACGGCCGGCGAGGAAGGGGGCGGGGCAGGTTGACGGCGACGACGGGGGCGGGCCGGGGCGCGCGACGCGCGTCGATGCAAGCCGGCGAGCGGCGACGTCGTCGGGCGAGGGCACGGGCGACAGCGAGCGGGCAGCAATGGCAACCTCGGGCGGCTAGGGGAGGCGACGGCGACGTCGGGGCAGAGGCCGGCGTCGAGGAGCAGCGCCGCAGCCTGGCGGCATTTGAGAGAAGAATGGCGGGTGGGGGGAATTTCCCAAGTGTTTGGTAATATAGGAAAGGCTTTGGTCCTGGTTCGTGGCACAAACCGGGACCAATGCCCCCCTTTAGTCCCGGTTGGTCCCACCAACCGGGACCAAAGGCCTCTTTTCAGCAGCCCAAAGGGCGGGAAGCGGCGGCCTTTGGTCCCGGTTGGTGGCACCTACCGGGACTAAAGGGGGGCATTGGTCCTGGTTTGTGCCACGAACCGGACCGGACCAATGCAGCCCTTTAGTCCCGGTTGGTGCCACCAACGGGGACTAGTGGCCTTGCACAGCGGGGTGGTGGTGGGAGTTTAGTCCCACCTCGCTAGTTGGAAACGCCCGACACCTGTTTATAAGCCGTGTTGCCTCTTCCCTCTCAAACTCCTCTGAACTGCAGGCCTATGGGTCTAAACTAACACTGATCTGCCTGTGGGCCTGCTGGGCCTCCTGCGGGCCTGAATCCTGGCCCGTGGTAGGCTTTCTAGTCGTATTCAGGCCGTGGGGGCCCAGTAGGAGGCACTTTTTTAGTTTTTTTGTTTTCTTTACTTATTGTTGCTATTTTTATTTTTTTTCCAGTTTTTTTGTTTTGTTTTATGCATTATTTATTTTCTTTTGTTTTTTGCTTTATTTTTAATTCCTTTTGCTTTTAGTTTTAGAAACACTATAAACTTTCTATTAGTGCCATTAGTTTTCAAATTTGGAAACACTTTTTTTGTTTTTTGTTTTCTTTCTTGCTTTATTTATTTTATTTTGTTTCTACTTACAACAAAATACTTATTCTTGCTATTTTTATTTTTTTCCTGTTTTTTTTGTTTTCTGCATTATTTATTTTCTTTTGTTTTTTTGCTTTATTTTTTATTTCTTTTTTGCTTTTAGTTTTAGAAAAATTATAAACTTTCTGTTAGTGCCATTAGTTTTCAAATTTGAAAACACTTTTTGTTCTTTGTTGCTTTATTTATTTTATTTTGTTTCTACTTACAACAAAATACTTATTGTTGCTATTTTAATTTTGTTTCCAGTTTTTTTCTTTTGTTTTCTGCATTATTTATTTTATTTTGTTTTTTGCTTTATTTTTTAATTCTTTTTGCTTTTAGGTCAGCAAAATTATTGTGTCATTTTCTTATTGTGCCGTAACCATGGATAATCTTCATCTTTTATCAGGATGCTTGGGTCAGCCTTGACTTTGAAGGGAGGAATTTCATGAAACTTTTCATAATCTTCAGACATGTCTGTCTTGCCCTCCACTCCCACGATGTCCCTTTTTCCTGAAAGAACTATGTGGCGCTGTGGCTCATCGTATGATGTATTCGCTTCCTTATCTTTTCTTTTTCTCGGTCTGGTAGACATGTCCTTCACATAGATAACCTGTGCCACATCATTGGCTAGGACGAATGGTTCGTCAGTGTACCCAAGATTTTTCAGATCCACTATTGTCATCCTGTACTATGGGTCTACCTGTACCCCGCCTCCTCACAGATTGACCCATTTGCACTTAAACAAAGGGACCTTAAAATCATGTCCGTAGTCAAGTTCCCATATGTCCTCTATGTAACCATAATATGTGTCCTTTCCCCTCTCGGTTGTTGCATCAAAGCGGACACCACTATTTTGGTTGGTGCTCTTTTGATCTTGATCAATCGTGTAAAATGTATTCCCATTTATCTCGTATCCTTTGTAAATCAATACAGTCAAAGATGGTCCCCTGGACAACAAGTACAACTCATCACAAACAGTGTTGGCACCTCTGAGACGTGTTTCCAACAAACTGCTGAAAGTCCTGATGTGTTCACATGTAATCCAGTCGTCGCACTGCTCAGGGTGTTTGGAGCGCAGACTGTTCTTGAGACCAAGAATATATGTCCCTGCATATTATTGAGTCCCTTCCAAGCGTGCCTTTTCCAGTCAGTCTCCTCTCATACCGCGATTTAGGGAGACCTATCTTCTTAAGGACAGGAATGAAGTCAACACAAAACCCAATGACATCCTCTGTTTGATGGCCCACGGAGATGCTTCCTTCTGGCCTAGCGCGGTTAAAGACATATTTCTTTAGGACTCCCATGAACCTCTCAAAGGGGAACATATTGTGTAGAAATACGGGCTCCAGAATGACAATCTCGTCTACTAGATGAACTAGGATGTGCGTCATGATATTGAAGAAGGATGGTGGGAACACCAGCTCGAAACTGACAAGACATTGCGCCACATCACTCCTTAGCCTTGGTACGATTTCTGGATCGATCACCTTCTAAGAGATTGCATTGAGGAATGCACATAGCTTCACAATGGCTAACCGGACGTTTTTCGGTAGAAGCCGCCTCAATGCAACCGGAAGCAGTTGCGTCATAATCACGTGGCAGTCATGAGACTTTAGGTTCTAGAACTTTTTCTCTGGCATGTTTATTATTCCCTTTATATTCGACGAGAAGCCAGTCGGGACCTTCCACTAGTGCAGAACCGGCCTTTAGTGCCGGTTCGTAACGGCCTTTAGTGCCGGTTTGCCAACCGGTACTAAAGAGCGGGGACTAAAGCCGCCCCCTTTAGTACCGGTTCGTCACGAACCGACGCTAAAGTGACACCATGTGGCACGAGCCAGACCCATGTGCGCATAGGACATTAGTACCGGTTGGTAACACCAACCAGTACTAAATGTTTGGGGGGGGGGGGGTTGGCTTTATTTTCCATTCAATTTTTTTGTTTGCTGGTATTTCACAATACTACAAATTGTACACGTTATGCATATATATAAATAGATTTTCTCGTACGTAGAACCGCATATATATATATATATATATATATATATATATATATATATATATATATATATCATCGAATGTCTCACAACCAACACCATTAATTATTCACACATACACATATGTATATACATATACAATTTCTCCTACATATGTTGCCTTTGGTGCCTCTGGAGCACGATGACAAGTGGTTCATGGGGGCGGTAGCGGGTAATAGTATTCTTCTTTGGGATCTATGACCTGGTCGAGCAAAAATCCGGCTATTTCCTCTTGAAGTGCTAGTATGCGGTCCGATGGTAGGAGCTTATCCCGCACCTCTCTGAACTGTTAAGAAGGAGATCAATATGCAAGTGTGTTACCTGTGTGACTAGATATCGATAATGGTGTGAATAGTGTTCTGACAAACGTATCCAGTACTATCTATCAGATCTGATCCTTTCAGACGTCATCATGCGAATGTTCTCGCAAACATAGAATGCACACAGATTATTCCCCGGCGCCTGCTTCAGGGCCTTTACGAGAATGGAATTGAATCAGATAATGATTAACCAAGCATGATAATTAATTAATGATATTGAAACAAGAATTAAAGAGATGGTAGCTAGCTAGTACTACTTAATTACTTACCTTTGGTCGATGCCAAAACAACTTTTTTGCCTACTTTCCTGGAGTCACCTTGATGAACTTTGCCCATGCCAAAACATCATGAATAGATAAATAAGTGACCAAATTAATAGAAGTTCATCATCACATTAAAACCAAAGTACATACATAGTTCTCATCTAACAACATATAGCTCTCCAGAGCATCTAATTAATTAAACCATACATTGAAACTATGTAAAACATTTCAATGCGAAAACAAATGCGATCATAATCGCAATCAAGGTAACAACTGATCCAACTGCATAATGATACCAAGCCTCGGTATGAATGGCATATTTTGTAATCTTTCTAATCTTCAACCACATTGCATCCATCTTGATCTTGTGATCATCGACGACATCCGCAACATGCAACTCCAATATCATCTTCTCCTCCTCAATTTTTCTTATTTTTTCCTTCAAGAAATTGTTTTCTTCTTCAGCTAAATTTAACCTCTCGAGAATAGGGTCGGTTGGAATTTCCGGTTCAACAACATCCTAGATAAATAAAATCTATGTCACGTTGGTCAGCATAATTTTCATAAACAATAAATGAACCAATAGTTATGAAAAGATAATATATATACCACATCCGAATCATAGACAGGACGAGGGCCGATGGGGGCGGATACCAAAACCATCGCACTATATAAGACGCAATAATAAAATTAAGAAAATAATACAAGTATCTATCTAAACATACAAGTTAGAATATTTTTCCTTTCAGAAAGAAGATAAGAACAAGAGGCTCACCACGGTGGTGCCGGTGATGAGATAGGTGCGGGTGATCGACGGTGGTGAAGACGGGGATAGGGCATGACAAACTGCTAAACCTAGACAAATATTAAGGAAAATGGAGCTTGGAGGTCGACCTTGGAGAGGAGAAAGCTTAGGTAGTGTGGCTCGGGCATTCCATCGAACACCTTGTGTGCATAGGAGGTGAGCTAGAGAACCACCAAGCCCTCTCCCCCTCGGCGGCCAGAAAAAATAGAGCAGTGTGCTCTGCTCTTACGCGAGGGGGTATATATAGGCATCTCATTGGTCCCGGTTGGTGGCATGAACCGAGAATAAAGGGCATCCTTTGGTCCTGGTTCAAGCCACCAACCGGGACCAATGGTGGTGGGCCAGGAGGGAGGCCCATTGGTCCCGGTTCGTCCCACCAACCGGGACCAAAACACTACTAGGAAAAGGGCTATAGATGGGATGGGCACTAGTGCCGCACCTGTCAGGTGGTGCGCCACTACTATATACTAATGGCGCACCATATGGTGATGCGCCATTAGTGTGGAAGACACTAATGGCGCACCAGACACACGGTGCGCCACTAGTAATAATTTTTTTTCTATTTTTCCATACATACTAATGGCACATCCGGTCGAAGTGCGCCATTACTAGTTCTAACTAGTAATGGCGCACCAGGCAGACAGTGCGCCAGTACTGTATTCTTTTTTTTGCAAAACTACTAATGGCGCACAGTTTCACAGTGCGCCATTACTAGTTTAAACTAGTAATGGCGCAGTATGACTCGGTGCGCCATTAGTATATATATTTTTTTTTTACTTTTTTGCAAAACTACTAATGGCGCACCACCTGCAGGTGCGCCATTAGTAACCAGGCATACTAATGGCGTATTTGCATGTGGTGCGCCATTAGTAACCTAGGATCCCAACAAGATATTTTGGACAACCACACCAACCCACTCACTTTCCCCACTTCATTCCCTCCACCTCCTTCTCCAAGCTTTCGGCTGCCTCCTCCTCCTTACCTCATTTGCACCATAGATTCATCAAAATTAAGTGGTGATTACCTTTTTTTGATAGGTAAGTAAGGGGAAAGCTATCTTCATGTTGTAGATCTACTTTTTTCTCCCTAGCTCGCTCTAACAACGTGCACATGCACTTTTTGTGGCCTAGCTAGATCTATGTATGTTTGTGATGTTTCATATGATTGTGGTGTTGCATATATGTTTGTGTTTGCAGGTACCGGTATTTGAAATGTGATAGTTGCCAATATTTTGCCGGAATGTTGATTCATTTTCGTTTCAGTGAGAATTTTGGCACTATGCATTCTTTTTGGTCCTATTTTTAGGGAAGGTCATGCCAAATTTTTTCTTGGTTCTAAAATATCGTTTTGCTCTACCCCACAGGCGACCATGGTCCGCACGATGACCGAAGGCATCGTGAATAGGTTTTTGAGCTCCGCGAAGGCCGAGATGCTTCAAAAGAACGAGACGGAGATAAGATGTCCGTGTCGAAGATGCAAGCTGAAGAGCCTTATTGCGGACCCGGATTCCGGGCAGGTGCGGGACCACCTGCTCTTGCATGGTTTCATGGATGGCTATCGGTGGCAAGGTGATGAATATGACTATGAAGTCATCCATGGGGGCCGGGCAAGAAATGAGGAAGGGCAACAAGACAACCACCACGGCGAGGGCGGGCGAAAAGACGAAGAATCTCCAGGACATGATCACGACGGTGATGATGTACACAGTCATCATGTAGAGGAGTCATACATGATGATGAGGAAGATCAAGACGAAGGGCATGATCATGAAGATGAAGATACCGGAGCAGAAGACAATGGAGGCTGGGTGCAGGACCCTCATATTCAAGAGCTACTTCTCAAGTAGACGGATAACACAAGAGTTGCCGCCCGAGAGAAAGCCAAGCTGGATCAACTGGAGATAGACGCGGTTACTCCATTGTATGAAGGATGCAGGCCCGAGGATACCCGCCTGAAAGTAACGCTCATGGCTCTGGAGATGAAGGTAAAACACAAAATGAGCGACGCATGCTTCGACGAGAACATGTCATTCTGGCACGAACGTCTTCCCAAGGGGAACAAGTGCCTGACCAGTTTCGAGGATGCGAAGAAAATCGTGTGTCCTCTGGATTTATCGCACGTGAAATACCATGTGTGCATGAATAATTGCATCATTTATCGAGACGAGCACGCGGAGTCTACCATATGTCCGGTGTGCAGTGTCACTCGATACAAGAAGAAGAAGAAAGCTCCTCGAAAATCGGTGTGGTACTTTCCGATCACTCCTCGTCTGTAGCGGTATTTCGCGGACCCTAAGGTAGCAAAGCTCCTGCGTTGGCATGCGGATAGGAAGGAGAAGAAGCGGGAAGATGACGGAAATGATCCGGAGATAAATAAAAAAGACAAGATGCTGAGTCACCCTAAGGATGCGAGCCAGTGGCAAGCGTTGAACTTTGAATACCCAGAATTTGGGAAGGAACCATGGAACATTGTGCTGGGCGCGAGCACCGATGGAGTCAATCCGTTTGGCAGCCAGAGAAGCACACATAACACCTGGCCTATGTTTGTGTGGATGTACAACCTTCCCCCCTGGTTGTGAATGAAGAGGAAGTACATTCACATGAGTATGCTAATTGAAGGGCCGAAACAACCAGGGAACAACATCAATCTATATCTGGGGCTGCTGAAGGAGGAGCTAGACACGCTGTGGAAAACGCCAACCAATACGTGGGGCGCTGCAGAGAAAGAATATTTCCCTATGAGAGCCGCACTGCTCACGACGGTGCACGACTATCTCGGTTACGGATATCTCGCGGGGCAGGTAGTCCACGGATTTTCTGGATGCGTAAGGTGCATGGATGACACAACGTATCGCCAGCTAGATAGAGATCCCGGGTCTTCGAAAACCGTGTTCATGGGACATCGAAGGTGGCTTCGCGATGATGACCCGTGGAGGAAACGCAAGGATCTGTTCGATGGTGAAACCGAACCCCGAAAACGCCCGCGTACGAGGAGCAGTGAGGAAATAGACGAGCTGTTGAAAAATTGGAAAGATTGCCCACTGCTAGGAAAGAAGCAAAAGGCGTCAGAGCCGGGAAAGAAGCGAAAGGCGCCAGAGCCGCTGCTGAAGGTATGGAAAACGAGGTCTGTTTTCTGGGACTTGCCGTATTGGAAGATCCACCGTGTGCCTCACAGCCTTGATGCCATGCATATCACGAAGAACGTGTGCGAGAGTCTGCTTGGTACCCTGCTCAACATGCCAGAGAGGACCAAAGATGGGCCGAAAGCAAGGGCAGACTTGAAATCAATGGGCATCAGGCAGGAGCTTCACGCTAATGATGATGATGATGATGATGATGAGGCGAAGCAGGACACAGAAAGTCGTCGCAAAGGAAAAAAGGCCAAGAAGACCGGAAATGACTACCCTCCCGCGTGCTTCACTCTAAGTCAGGAGGAGATCGAGCAGTTTTTCACCTGCCTCACAGGAGTAAAACTTCCTTACGGTTACGCGGGGAAGATAAGAAGATACCTAGACCCAGCGAAGCAGAAGTTCAGCGGGATGAAGTCTCACGACTGTCACGTGCTGATGACGCAGATACTTCCAATTGTAATCCATGGGATCATGGACGCGCACGTCCGTGAAACACTATTTGTCCTATGCAACTTTTTCGACGTCATCTCTCGGAAGTCGATTGGTGTGAGGCAACTCAGAAGGCTACAGGAAGAGATCATGGTGATACTATGCGAGCTTGAGATGTACTTCCCGCCCGCATTATTCGGTGTTATGGTGCATCTGCTCGTCCATATCGTGGAGGATATCATCTAACTTGGGCCGACGTTCCTACACAGCATGATGCCGTTCGAAAGGATGAATGGTGTCATCAAAGGATACGTTCGCAACATGTCACGTCCAGAGGGAAGTATAGCCAGGGGCTTTCTGACCGAAGAGTGCATCTCCTACTGCACGAATTATCTAGGCATCAAGAACCCCGTGGGTCTGCCGTCAACAGGCACCTCGGCAGGCTCGCTGGATGGGGTCACTGTGAGGGTCGCCGCGAAATGCATGTCGACTTCGAGGGTCGACTCGCCGACTTTGAAAGAGCAAACCTAGTCGCGCTACAACACATAGACGTGGTCGATCCTTGGGTGGTAGAGCACAAAACCTTTAGTGAGAAGACGTACAATGACCGAGGCTAACAGAGGACGGACGGAGATATAATCAAAGAGCACAACTCATGTTTCACGCGATGGTTAAAGCAGAAGCTTCTGTCGTACCCTTTACATGAGGATTCTTCCGTGGAAGAACAACTCATATTCGCCTTGTCACAGGGCGCCGAGCACAACCTGATGACCTATGAGGCGTACGATATCAATGGCTACACATTCTACACCGAGAACAAGGACACGAAGAGCGATGGTTATCAGAACTCAGGGGTAACGATTGAATCCTACACCGATAACGACAAGGACAAATACTATGGAAGGATCGAGGAGATCTGGGAGCTGAGCTACGCTGGAGAGAAGGTCCTGATGTTCCGTGTTAGATGGGCCAAGAGCGTCCTAAAAGAAGACCGGTATTTCACCACCATGGTTATACCCGAAGCCAAATCCAAGACCGTGGGCGCAAACGTCACCGCAAAAAATGAGCCATGGGTACTGGCTTCCCAAGTGGACCAATGCTTCTTCATTACCGACCCGCCAAAGCCTAGTCGTGTTGCCGTGAGGAGAGGCAAAAGGAAGATCATCAGAATGGATGGAGTAGCCAATGAGCAAGACTTCGACAAGTACGGCGACCCGAGGATCGAACATGACGACAACGATGAAGTAGCAGCACACACCACAAGAAGAAGCAGGACCACCCTACCTAAAGGACGTCTATTCCACAGAAGAACTCCATTTGCGAAAAAGAAGGGCAAGAAGATTGTGAACAGATAGCTAGCTAAGATCGATTGTATTTAAATCGTAGTCTTCATTTCTCGGGCACTTTTTGATATCATGAATATTTTAAAATTTCATGGGCACTTTTTGAATTCATGAATATTTTTTCAAATTTGATGATATTTTTCATATTCAATAGCTATCCCCCTCCCTCTCGATAGCTATCACCCTCGCCAGATCCCCCTCGCCGCCGAGCACCCCCCGCACCCTCCCTCGCTCCACCGCCGCCGCCGACCCCCCGAACCCTCCCCCGCTCCACCGCCGCCAACGACGGCCCGCACCCTCCCCCGCTCCACCGCTGCCGCCGACACCCCGCACCCTCCCCACTTCCTCATGAAAATAACAAATTTGATAAAAAAACAAATTATTAGATGCAACAAGAAATAATGAAAAAAAATTAACTAATGGCGCACCCTATGTGGGTGCGCCATTGCTATCAGAAAAAAAAAGTTACTAATGGCGCACCATATGAGGGTGCGCCATTGCTATCCGAAAAAAAACTACTAATGGTGCACCAGAGGCTGGTGCGCCATTGCTATAGTGTCTAGCTGGATACCCCTTCGCCCGATCCCCCCTTCCATCTCCCTCGATCCACCGCGCCACTCCTTCTCTCGTCCCTCCCTCCACCGCGCCGCCGCCGCCGCTGCCCCGACCCACTGCGCCGCAGCCGCCCACGCGCTCCCGCCGCCTCCCTCTCCCCTCCCCCCCTTGAGCCCACGACCTCCCCGCCACCACCAAATCTCTCTTGTCGGAGCTGCCCCTCGACAGCGGCTAGCCTCGTTGGACGCGGTCCTCGACGGTGGCGCGAGCCCCCCCGCGCGGCTGCTGCTCATCGACGATGGTTAGTCTCTGTCCCTCCCTCCCTCTCTCCCCCGCTCATCCCCATGGCCCCACGGGGCGGCGACCTAGGGTTAGGAGCAGGAGCTCGCCGCCGCCGCCCCGTCGTGCCGCCGCTGCTGCTTCTTGCGGCACGCCCTTGCATTTGGGAGGCGATCGAGCTCGTCAAAGGTGCCCCTCCCCTTCCCCCTCTGGATCCGATTTGATGGTGAATTGTAGGTCCAAGCCATTGTCTTTGATCAAGATTACAGATTTCTGATAATTATACTGAATCTTGAAGTGTACTGTCAACTGAATCTATTGGCAGAGTTCATATTTAGACTGAATGTTTACTAGTCCTGTCAATAGCATACTGAATATTTAGACAGTTTAATCTTGAAGTATAGACTGAATGTTTAGACAGAGTTCTTATTCATGTCTAATTGTATTGACAGAGTTCAATGTACTCCTGTCAATAGAATCAAAACTGATTTATTACCTTTCCATATGAACTTTACTGAAAAAATCAATCAAATTCAGTCACCATTCTGAATTTTGACAGTACTCTACAAACTGCTTCAAAATTAGTCCACACAAACAAGTGCATTTTTCTAGACCTGCTTGTTAATTATTCCAGTTTGAAACTGAGATCTGCATGTACTGTCATAATTTCCAATTTGTATAATTAGAGTATTGAAGATGTGTATTTTCAATTTAGATAGGGGTAGGTTTGCTCAACAACAATCAGTAAGATCTCAATAATACTCATGCAACAACAATTAGTAAGATTGAGATCTTCGTGCAATCTTTGTTTACAACAGCACAATGAGATTACCAGTGAACTTTTACACACAAGCATGAATTTGTGTACTGTGACTATCTACCTAGCTACTGTTCTGAATCTCCTATGTACTGCTTCTTCCTTCTCCAAGATTATGACATGACAAGTGCTTAATAGTTCAATTTATCAATAGCTCCATCTTAGAAATTTAATTGTAAAATGGCAAAGATTATGACATGACAAATGCCTAACATGTTCAGTAAACTACAGTGAACATCTTTCTCCAAGTAATTATTTGTATACCATGTGATTTATATATTTGAGGTGCACAACCTTTATGTTGTGAATATCTTGTCCACTGATTGTTCAAGTAGTTACAACTTGGTCATCACTGTCTTTACCTGACCTATTGCAGATCTTGTGAGAATTGTAGTGCTCCAACTGTCTTTACCTGACCTATTGCAGATCTTGTGAGAATTGTAGTGCTCAAACTGTCTGATTTAAGAATCAGCTAGCAGATTTTGGTTAGCTGTAGCAGGAGAGTGCCTGCTGATTAGTGTTTATTTGCTTTTGTTGGCGCTTAATTGGTTATTTGTCTGAAGTAGTGTTAGTTCTGATCATGATTGTTGTGCTTATGTCTTTAGAAAATGATAAACTGTTTGAATATGATAGGCAGGTGTCCTTTTAGATTTTGTTGGTAAATCTGTTTTATTCAATGGTGTACCTAAATTACTCTAGTGCTAGGAGTAGTAGTGATGGCCATCTAGTTGGACTACTACTGCTAGGACTTGCTCCAGATTTTGGGATTTTTTTTCTTTTAGGATTTTTTTTCTTCTAGGACTAGGTTTTTATTATTTTTCTGTTGTGATTGTTTTTTGAGCTCTTTCTTTTTCATTTCCTACTATCCTTATCCTAATTATCTTAAATTGTTATGATGTGTGTAACAGGATTATATCTTGGATTTGCTAGTGGACTTTGGGAGTTTCTTAGCCAGCTTGGTGACTCCATATTTTTCACTATTTCAGCAAGTCTTTTGTAAGCATTAAACTTTCAGCACTACATTTTTGTCTTATGTGTACATCTGGTTGCTTCCTAAAATAGGAATGGGCCTCCTTTCCTATATATGTGTATGATGATCCTCCTTTCCTACAGTAGTATAGCACTTGCAGTAGTATGGCACTTGCAGTAGTGGTGCCTATGCAAGATACAGTTCAGATTTGAATTGTTTCAGAAATTGGTATGACCAAAGATGCTATTGTATATAAATGGGCTGCTGTAGAACTGTTCTTCATCTTTACAGTGCTGTTGTATAGAAATATGCTAAATTTTCTGCTCTGATTGTTGCTCAAAGAAATTTAGCAAAAAAATGGGGTCCTGGGAGACGCCGCTGCTGCTTGTTGAGGCCCTTGAGAGGCCCTTCGTGTCGTGATGATTTTGCAGGTACCCCGAGAGGCCCTTGAGTTTGCTGGAGTGTCGATTAACTTCCGTTCTGGCAAATTCGGGTACTCCATATGTCCTATTTTCAGCAAAGGTCATGCTAAAATTTTCCGTGAGTTTTAGCATGACTTTGCTAAAAATCGGACATATAGGGTACTTGCTACTAATGCATGGGCCGGGGTATCTTAGTACTTAATTAAGTAGGATCAACTGCCCCTTTATTCTTGCTGCATTAAACCATAGGTGGTGATAGAGCCAAGTGATTAGGCCCAACTTAGAATTCTCGTCAGCATCGATAAACCCTAGATGATAAACCCAACATATGTGGCAATAGAGCCAAGTGATTACTGCCAAGTGATTAGGCCCAACCTAGGGTGCCTCGGCATCGATAAACCCTAAATGATGAAAACTTAACTTGGCTACCCCGGATGCCTCAGTGTCGATGAGAACCTAAATGATGTAAGCTTAGGCTTTTAGGGTGCCTCGGCATCGACAAACCCTAAATGATAAAAGCTTAGCTTTTAGGATGCCTCGGTGTCGACAAACCCTAAATGATGAGACCATGATCTTGTTCCATGACAATAACCAACTTTTTGACCAAACTGTTTTCCTATTTAGAGCAAAACATGGCCAACCACGATTAGGCCGGTGGTTCGGGCGGCAAGCAATTCTGGGAGCTGTCCCAGGAGATGGAGGAACGACCTCACCGCTATGAGGACGCCGCGGAAGACACCGATCCTGACTACACAACCCCTAGTGGCGTCGGGGATGACACCACTGATGGTGCCGCCGAGGATACCACCATTGATGATGGCGGCGCACACACAGATGGGAGCCAACCAAAGAAGCAAAGGAAGGACCGGCGCCCGAATGCTCTCCACACCCTCAAGGAGGAATTTACTCAAGTGGACTCCGACGGGCATCCAACGGAGCCCAAACATATAGTCAAGGGGTACTCGCTTCAGCTCGGGTGCATTCTTCGGAGCATCGTCTCAATCAACACCGAGAACCTTAGGCATAAGGACCATGGGAATTTGCGCAACCTCCTCTTCATGAAGCTGCACGAACGGTACAAGTTCCCCGCCAAATTTGAAAACACACGCCTCTCAGGGAATATAGTGAACAGTGCCGCCCTCACGAGGATGAGCACGGCCCTGTCTACTTGGAGAAGCGCGGTGAAGAGAATGATTGATAAAGGTGATAGTTATGAGAAGATCAAGGCGAAAAATCCTTCGATCAGCGAAGATGACTACAACGAGTTCGAGATCAAGTGCGAGAGCAGTGCAACCTCCGAATCAAATCAGTGGGGGAAATAAATGCGGGAGTTGAACTTAGGGGAACACAAACTCGGTCCCGGTGGTTACAGAGTGGCGGAGCCTATATGGGACAAGGAGGACGCGGAGCGTGCCGAGCAAGGCCTACTGCCCTGCTTCGAGAAATACATCGGTGACAAGCAGACTAGGAACTTTGTCAGGGCCCGGTACAAGTTGGACCCGATAACAAAGGAGCTTACCACGGATCCGAAGACCAGGGCACTTGAGCTTGTTGTGGTAAGGAATACACCCCCGCGTAATTAGCTCCATATGGTTGCATTCTAATTAATCCCCAATATTTCTAAATGGTTCACGTTCCTTCCGCAGGACACTGAAAGCAGTAGCGCGGGGTCGTCTCAGAGCTCCCCTTTCGACACCCCTTTAAATAGGGCGTTGAACATAATGAAAAACAAGGATAAGCTCACTAAGCCGACGTCAGCTGGTCGTGTGGCCGGCAAAGGCTTGTCCACAAAATGGGGTCATACTATACCGCTGGTGTGCGGAAGGAGAAAAAGACCAGCTCGGAAAGCCAGACGCGCGAGGTTGAAGCACTCAAGGCACAAGTGGCGCGGATTCCAGAGCTTGTCCAAGAGCAAGTGGAACAACAACTGGGAATGAAGCTCAACGCCATGGTGCCTACGTTGATTCATGTGCTGACGACGTGGATTGCGGGCGGCCAACAGGGGCCTCCCCCGGTTCCTAGCTTCACGGCCAGCAACTCGCATAGCGCGCAGGCGGCGCCATTGGTGTCTCCGGCGGAGGTGGTATTTGTGTCTAAGGTGCCGGCACGGGCATTGGAGCTTAATGCACCCGGGTGTATGCCGGCCAGCACCTCGCCAGCAAGTGCCCCCTCCGTCAGTTCCACGCCTGCCGTTGGCAGTGCCTCGACATTAGCCGAGCTCGACGGCATCATGGTAACTAAGCCTCTCGGCCGATGACTTCATCTCCTTGCCTTTGACTGGGCATCCCTGATGCCCTACATGTTTTCGCAGGGCACCGCCGACGTTCCTTGCACTCTTCTGCACTTCGTGGGTGGCGAGTTGGTCGATGTCGCCAAGGGCAGAATCGTTCAACCGGGCAACCCCATGTTCCACGGTAATCCGATGCCACCCAAAGTGTATAGGGTTGAAGTGGTTCGGGTGCTGCCAGGCCGCAACGAGCTGTTACCTCTGATTCGACCCGCTGGGGCCGACGAAGAAGATGAGATGACCCTCAGCGCATGCGTAAACTGGCCCCTGCTTTGGCCGAAGAGCCAGATTCATTTGGGGGCGGGGGACACCACCCCACAGACAAGACCACCAGTCGTGCCGGCGCCAAGCCATGGCAAGAACGCCGCAACGCTACCGGACCTGCCGGACATCCCTATGGCACAGGATACGGACATCCCTATGGCAGAGGATCTGGACAACGATGACAACGACGACGGTACATTTACCAATGTCGATAAGTACTTTGCCGAACAAGGGTACACTGACGAGTTCTGCGGGCCTCTTTCTCAAGAACCCAACCAAGACGACCGCAATCTAGCTGGTACGACGGAGAAATTCAATTGCAACAGGCATTGTCTGGCGTTCAGTTCTCGGGAGACGCCTCCAGCTCCTGCCTTCACCGAGCCTCAGATAGCTGAGGTGCGAAATATTATCAGCCCCAACACGCTCAAGAAGGCGGTCTGTGAGCAGAACTCGGTCCCATTACAGGAGATCAAGAAGAAGGGACGAAAACGAAAGACTAACAAGGGTGCCGGTGAGAGGCCAGCCGGCACCGAGTTCGATCCGTGCTCAGGACGGGCCACCTTCACCTAAGGATATCTCGAGGAGGGTGCATGTGGCGGGTAGGGCGATGCTACCGCCAAATATGCTCAATGTTGCAACCGGTGCTATGAGGAGTCTGCACGACAGTGTTCTTTCTTTGGAGAAGCAGCGTCTCAGAGAGAATGATGTGGCATACCCGGTTTTCGTGGCCAAGGTGCCAGAGGGCAAGGGCTTTGTGGATGGCGACATCGGGGGTACGATCGTCCTGCGGTTTGATGACATCTTTGCTATGTTTAACCTTCATCCGCTGCACTACACCTTCGTTCGGCTGTTTTCGCTGAGTATGGAGATGCGGATCATTAGAGACAAGACCCCGGACATCGTGATAGTCGACCCCTTCTACATGCGTGCCAAGCACTTGAGCAGCGCTGGGGACCGCCAAGTTGCGAGTTCACACCTCGAAGGCGTCATTCTGGCAAACCCAGATAAGGATAACTTCCTTGTGGCTTACTTTCCCGAGTAAGTCATCCCTTAACCGCCCCGTAACATATGATTTCTTAGATTTCGATCATTCTTTTTTTTCTAACATTCGTGTTCTGTGCAGTGACACACATTGCACACTCATCCTCTTAAGCCCGAAATATTCCATGGCCACGTATTTCGACCCGAACCGTAACTCCAAGATAGACTACACAAATGTCAAGAAAGTTCTTGATGATGTTCTCCCCGGCTACGCCAAATCTGGAGGCACCTTCACCAGGGCAGTTCGTAAGTACGGCAAGCACACCTTCTCACACAATACGAAGTTCTGCTGCGTCAAGCAGCCGCCTGGCGGTCAGAAGGATGCCTACTATGCCCTCCATCACATGCGGGCGATTGTAAGGGACCATCATCACCTTCTGCTACTAGATAGTCTCAAAGATTGGGCCGCGAGGTTGTCGGCAACCCAGGACGCGGACCTCAGACAAGAATTCTTTCGCATCCAGTCGGAGTTTGCGGACATCATCCATCAAGATGTCCTTCATACCTCGGGGCAGTTCTTCCGCAGATATCAACCGCCCAACAGTGAGATAGATGGAAAGCTACAAATGCAGGGTGACAACGACCGCGATTTCATGACCATCACGACAGACGATGGCTTCATCCACACTCCTGTCCGATGAGTCGAGTCGAAAGTACTGATGTGTAGTTCTGAAACATTGATTGGCTCATGTTGTAATTAAACTTTAATGAATGGTATGTCTCTTTGGTTTGGACAGTCGTTCAACTTAGATGTAATCGATGCTATTTATTATTAGGACCATGAATCATGCTATTAATGTCTTGCTTTTCTCTTCCGATCCTTTTGTTGCATACTTACATATTTCTTATGTATTGTCTGTTGTTTGCCTTGTGCATAGAGATGCCGTCGTATGTCGTGTACAAGGGTAAGGTTCCCGGAGTCTACGACGACTGGGAGGAGTGTTGGAGACAGGTTCACCGTTTCAGCAGTAATAGTTACAAAGGGTACACCACTAGGGCGGAGGCCGAATCTAGATACGCCCGCTATCTAGCGGGAGAGAGGAGGGAGCGTTGGAGGAACCGGATGAAGACCAGTTTGATCGCGATGATGCTCATCGTGATGACCGCATCTCTCTTCTATGTGATGGTAGTTTAGATGATCGATATCGACTTGTAATGTGAAGACAAACTCGATACTCGCGGTCTTGAGACTTGTAATGTTTTATCTTTGTTCAGTCTTTTGAATTCGGAGACTAATATGATGAATTGTATTCGGAGACTAATCTTCTATTGTATTTGATGAATCTGATGTTGCTGTGTGTTGCTGTCTATATTCTGTCCAATAATATATTTTGTAACATGTGCAAAAATCAGAAAAGTAAAAAAAAACAAATATTCATACTAATGGCGCATCACCTCCAGGTGCGCCATTAGTATGCCAAAGGATACTAATGGCGCATCACCATAGAGTGCACCATTAGTATGAGAAAGCAGATGGTTTCGTATGGCCCCCCGGGAGGCACACTAATGGCGCATGGTGTTACATACTAATGGCGCACAGCTTGGTGCGCCATTAGTATACCGGATACTAATGGCGCACCAGTGGTGCGCCATTAGTAAAAAAATACTAGTGGCGTGGTACTAATGGCGCACTGGTAGTGCGCCATTAGTAGGCAAAACCGGTGCGCCATTAGTAGGCCTTTTCCTAGTAGTGAAAGGTCCACACGAACCGAGACCAATGACCCACGTGGCCCGGCCGGCCCCCGGGTCTCACGAACCGGGTCCAATGCCCCCATGGGTCCCGGTTCTGGACTGAACCGGGACTAATGGGCTGACCCGGCCTGGACCATTGCCCCCTTTTCTACTAGTGCGGGTAGGGGGTCCCGAACTGTGCGTCTAAGGATCGAGGGTAACATGAGGCAGGGGACATGATGTTTACCCTGGTTTGGGCCCACTTAATGGAGGTAATACTCTACTTCCTGCTTGATTGACTTTGATGAGTATAGGGGTTACAAGAGTTGCTCTACCTCGAGATCGTAATGGCTAAACCATAGATTTCTAGCCTGTATGGTTGTTCCTGTCTCTACTGACTACGCCCGCCAGTTTATATAGGCACCGGAGAGGACTAGGGTTGTACAAAGTCGGTTTACAGGTGAACAAAACTGCACATCCGGACACCAAGCTTGCAATCCACATAAAGGAGAGTCCCATCCGGACACGGGAGAAGGCCTTCTATCTCGTATCTTCACGGCCCATGTCACATAGGCCGGCTCCCCGAGGACCCCACAGTCCAGGACTCCCCCAGGAACAGCCTATGATTTATCTAGCATGGAAAGTGTTGGGATGCTCCAAGTCATTTTCGTTGGTAGGAAAATTATGCCTCTCAAAAATAATTTTAGCTCTCAATTTAAGCTTTGAGCTCTGACACCTCTACAAATCACTACTTCCCTCCGTGAAGGGCCTTTCTTTTACTTATGCAATTTTTATTTTGAATTTGATTCTCCGTTCTCTTGTAAAGCACCAACTAAGGAACACCATGATTGTATTTGAGCATTGGGTGTAGCTAATATTCGAGTGTGTTTCATGAATGGATCAATGATTGAGCATGATGGGCTAGGGATAACTTGCTTTACCGTTGATATTTTGAAAGACATGGTTGCTTGTTGCTATGCTTGAGTATTAAAGTATTAAAGTCTCCAAATGGCTTATTTTGACATCCACTGGATGTACTACTCCCTCCGTCCCATAATATAAGAGCGTTTTTAACACTACACTAGTGTTAGAAATGCTCTTATATTATGGGATGGGGGGTGTATTGGTGATATGGAGACCGAAAAGGTGGCAGCACCACTTCTTAAGATTCGCATGCTATTAACGTTATGCACATGTACCTATACATGGATTTGAAGAGAATTGACAAGTTCAAAAAACAAAGTTGTACAACAGATAATTAACAATTGTATCCACTATTCTTAAATAATTGATTTCCACTAAACCTAGTTCTCTCAACATGGGGGCCTTCTACCGCACCTGGTCTGTCAGTATCCACATGCGGGAAAATCACCTAGTTTTAACAATTACTTACCCGACTTTATCTTCATGAGTGATTCCAAGAGAAACATCGCATACTGGACAGGATTCGATGTCCTCCTCATCTATTTTCTTCATAATACACTCCCGCCAAACCGCATACAGGAAGATGGTTATAATACATGTAGGCATGCAAGTATCATACAGAGATTTGAAAGAACCAAATTTGTAATTGCTCACATGTCACCTTTTCATATCGTACAGTTCCCTGTGTATACGCTATAAGGGTTGTGTGTCGTTGTATGTAAACCAGCAGCAAAACACTCTCTCCTCATAAGCGAACATGCTTCAGTCGCTACGCAACTCCCTAGCCCCCCGTTCTGCTCTGATCCCGAGCTCCAGCAAACCAAATTATCCTCATGGACTAGGGGTTAATCTCTACAAAAGGAGATGGAGGCCCGCAGTAGTAGTAAGAGTGCGACTACCAAGAAGAGGATATCAGCCACACTCGAGGTTGAGAGCAGTAGTGGAGGACGAAAAAAAATGACGTGGGGCGGACCCATCATAAAATGTCTTGTGTCCACATGTATATCACACATACATTCATCTAAAAAATGTATAACACACACACACACACACAAACACACACACACACACACACACACATACACACACCATATCGAGCAATGCTATCATATAAATAACAAATTCAGATCATCAACCCCGCATGCGCTCTTGCCATTAGCTGTGTAGTTGCCGCTCCTGCAAGGATTCGTCATCGCCAATTCGTGTCTACCCATGGACTGTAGCATGGGTGAACAAACGAAGGAACTAGTACCTCTGGATCGAGCATTATGGATGGGAAGAGAGGATCGATGACTATGCGTGACTTGTATATGGCCCAATATTGTATGTGACTTGTGTAACGCCCAATAAGAATTTTTGGTGATCGATCTATATGTATAGGTAAATAATCGCTGCAAATCAAGGTAGGGGGCAAATCAGGGGGAAATGAAAAGACTAACCAGTAACTGAGATCTGAGAATGACTTGAGGGTGACTTGTGTTGGCTTGGCTTCCCTGAAAGCAGATTCAATGAGATTGTGAAAGCAAGTCATTGCTGCAACTTATCTGCCTTCCGAGCTAGCTAGATCTGCTGGTCAATAAAGAGTCAAAGCGAAATCTTCTTATAATTTGTCGGTTTTAGGACGTCACCTGGTATGCACGTTCGCTGCTATCTGATCTTATACTCAGTGGTGGAGGACGAAAAAAAATTGAGGTGAGGCGGACCCATGACAAAATGTCTTGTGTTCACATTTATATCACACACACATTCATCTAAAAATGTATATCTCACACACACACACACACACACACACACACACACACACACCGCGCACCACACACACACACACAATATCGTGCAATGCTATCCATAAAAATAACAAATTGGGCAATTTAAATACCTGACTGTAAATATAATGACCAAAATGAAATTCCAGTTGAAAGATAGGTTGATTATGTGAAGTTAAATAATTAAATGCATTAAACACTAAACAATGAAATTTATGATGACCACTAAACATGAAAATCATGCCTAGAAAATCAGAATCACATTTTCATCCAATTATCCATAATATTGGAAATTAACCCTTCGAATTCGGATTACATCTTCCTGAACCAGGAATTAGAGAAAACCGAGGTATGCATCACTTGCGATTCTTTTAAGTGATACTTGTAGAGAGAATGAAAAGTTGGCTTGACATACTCTTCCGCCCCTAGCGACGGAAGTGGGCTAGGGCGATAGCAGAACGCTAGATGTTAATGTACTAGAAAAAAATCAGATCATCATCCCGGCATGCGGCTCTTGCCATTGGCTGCCTGGTTGCCACTCCTGCAAGGATTCGTCGTCCCCAATTCGTGTCCACCCATGAACTTAAGCATGGATGAACGAACGAAGGAATTAGTACCTCTGGATCGAGCATTGTGGACGGGAAGAGAGGATCGGTGACAATGCTTGACTTGCATATGGCCCAATATTGTATGTGGCTTGCATAATGCCCTATAAGAATTTTTGGCGATCGATCTATATGTATAGGTAAATACTCGCTGCAAATCGAGGTAGGGGGGGAAATTGGGGGGCAACGAAAAGACTAACCAGTAACTGAGATCTGAGAATGACTTGAGGGTGACTTGCGTTGGCTTGGCTTCTCCGAACGCAGATTCAGTGAGATTGTGAAAGGAAGTCATCGCTGCAACTTATGTGCCTTCCAAGCTAGCTAGATCTAGCGGTCAATAAGGAGTCAAAGCGAAATCTTCTTATAATTATTGTCAGTTTTAGCACGTAACCTTATATGCACGTTGGTTGCTATCTTATCTTATACTCGGCGGTAGAGGACGAAAAAAATTGAGGAGAGGCGTACCCATGATAAAATGTCTTGTGTTCACATGTACATCAGACACACATTCATCTAAAAATGTATATCACACACACACACACACACACATTCATCTAAAAATGTATATCACACACACACACACACACACACACACACACACACACACACACACACACACAACATCGAGCAGTGCTATCCATAAAAAATAACAAAATCCACAATTTAAATATCTGACTGTAAAAATAATTACCAAATTGAAAATTCCACTTGAAAGACAAGTTGATTATGTGATGTTAAATAACAAAATGCATTAAACACTATACAATGAAATCAATGATGACCAGTAAACTTGAAAATCACGCCTAGAAAATCAGAATCACATTCATCCAATTATACATAATATCGGAAATTAACACTACCAATACAAATTACATTTTCGTGAACCAGGAATTGGAGAAAACCGAAGTATGCATCACTTGCGATTCTTTTGAGTGACACTTGGAGAGAGATTGAAAAGTTGGCTTGACATACTCTTCCGCCCCTAGTGACGGAGTGGGCTAGGGCCACCGCAGAACGCTATGAAATGAATGTGCTAGAAAAAAAATCATATCATCATCCCCACATGCGCTCTTGCCATTGGCTGCCTAGTTGCCACTCCTGCAAGGATTCATTGTCGCCAATGCATGTCCACCCATGGAATGAAGCATGGATGAACGAACGAAGGAACTAGTACCTCTGGATTGAGCATTATAGATGGGAAGAGAGGATCCGTGACTATGCGTGAGTTGCATATGGCCCAATATTGTATGTGACTTGCATAACACCCAATAAGAATTTTTGGCGATCGATCTATATGTATAGGTAAATATTCGCTGCAAATCAAGGTAGGGGGGAAATCGGGGGGAAATGAAAATACTAACCAGTAACTGAGATCGAGAGTGGCTTGAGAGTGACTAGCGTTGGCTTGGCTTCCTCGAAAGCAGATTCAGTGAGATTGTGAAAGGAAGTCATAGCTGCAACTTATCTTCTTTCCAAGCTAGCTAGATCTACCAGTCAATAAAGAGTCAAATCGAAATCTTCTTATAATTTGTCAGTTTTATCATGTCACCTTGTATGCACGTTCATTGATATCTTATCTTATAGTCAGTGGCGGAGGACGAAAAAATATTGAGGTGAGGCGGACCCATGATAAAATGTCTAGTGTTCACATGTATATCACACACACATTCATCTAAAAATGTATATCACACACACACACACACACACACACACACACACACACTGTGGCACCCTGGGTCAGAGAAACCTGAACACCCCGTATTTTCCAGCCCAGAGATCGAGGTGAAGTCTTCTGGAATACGACACTACTTAGCATAGAACAAACCAGCTCTCTATTACAACACGGATATGAATATAAGATCTCCGATATTACAATGAATAACACCGGCACGGCGACAGTACGCCAACCACAGTTTCTCTATGCAAGCAGCATAACAACTCGAGGCAGCAGAACCTCTACTGGCAGCGGAACAACTATTGGCAGCGGAACAACTATTGGCAGCGGAACAACAAATGGTGATGATGGACTAATCCGCAGGGACTCTAGCTGGAATGTTTATCCTAGCTCGCGAACACGGGAAACACACCAAACAAGCAAGCAATCCAGGCACGACCTGCAAAATGACATGACACGCCAGTTCAGTACAAGGAATGTACTTGCAAGCTCACAATAACCAAAATTAGTCAAGACAAACAACAGCATGGCATTAGTAGGTTAAAACAATCATGAACATGATACTAGCAGAACAACATGGCATGCACAATGGAACATGATACAATTCTAACATGGCACGATCATATGAACATGATGATACTACATGCAACAGGTTAACATAACCATGCACCAACTTACTCTGCTTGGGTTACCTCGTAACCAAAACATGCATTCCTTACCACCGTGGACATCACACGATCATCTCACGATCAAATCAAACTTGGTATAACAATACCGTAGTAATCATTACATGACCACAAGGAGCTTGACCTTTACCCGTGATTCTCGCATAACATCACAAATATCCAACAACTCGGTATCCTCGATACCACGGTGATCCTCTCACGATCACATAAAAATCAACAAACTTCTTGCATCATCAAACTAGGGTTGTTATAAAACACATCATTGTTATTACTGTTGACCCATAGTGTGACCGACTTTGAACTGGGCCCATATCCGCGGGCGCGGCTATCGATAGATTGAACACACACACTCTCTGCTGAGTTTAGCACACTGTACCCACACCATGAAACCCACGGCCTCATAGTCCCATTCGGGTGGACCAACGGCGTTCCGATGAAACTGCTTTATTGCCCATGACACTCTCCCGGCCACTCCGACCAACTCCCCTATGGGCTAAGTCATGGGTGGCCCCTTGCCTACCAAAGGCATCAACGGCCACCATCATGGCAAAACAAACGGTCCCAAACGGGGACATGAGCTCAAAACCAAACATGGGCACACAAGGCTTATGGTGTCCTACCCGGCCAAGGTAGCGCCCGTGCATTAGCTTCCCTCGTTGGAGGAATTGGCGAGAGGTATGACAATAGACCCAGTTAGGACCTTCCCACAAAGGCAAATGTGGTTGCACTCGTCAGCTCAATTTAGTGGCACCATGACTCTGGCAATAGTTGTTCAAGTTCAATTAAGTCTGGTTAAACTTGAATGCAATAAGATGAGTCATATTAAAAAATAACATGATGCAACTAGAATACATGAGCATAATACCAACATGAGCATGGGCGTGCAACCATAATAAATCATTGAGCATAACAACAATGAAGCATATATCCGACTGACCAGGGCATACCGATGAGTATGAATAACACAAACATAACTCTATCATAAGCATAGCATGACCACTAGCATCATAAATAAATACCATGCAAGAACATAACGGCAATACTACCAGATGAGCATAAACCAGCTAGATGCAAAGAAATATGCATATCAAGGGTACTCGGTAACAGACGATAGTCATGCATTGAAGAACATAACCAACACCAACATGAACTACTAGCAAGCATGAACATACGAAATTAATACGAGCAGATAGAACATGACAACCAAGTGCAAGAAAACATAGCATGACGGTAACCACCGATCCATAAGCATAACCGAAATAACGACAACAGTAGCAAAACAAACATGCAGTTATTAAAGATTCAAGTTGAACACCAATTCTATTACATGGCTATCATGCAAATGGTGGTTGTGGCTTGGCTGGGGGTGACGGAGACTCCGGGAAAAAGTGCGGTGAAGCCACAGAAACGAAACGCCGGGCAGTTCTCTCTCTGAGGGGGCTGATTAAAGGCAAGGGCAAATGGTCATTTTCACTATGGTACCACTAGTGAAAATGTTACCAACAGAAAGAGCTCGACGAGTAGAAGACGTGAGCGTTGGTTTCACCTCAATCGAAGTGACAATTGAAAAGTTGTGAAGGGTTGAAGGAAAAGGACCAATCTGTGAATATTTCTTCAGTAAACAGGTCCTGGGGAAGAAAATAGAAAGCGCATTTAGAGGAATGCGTTTTCAGAACTGAGAAAACATAATCTTGGCCGCAATAGAAACAAATACGCTTTCTAGAAGGGGAAAACGTACTCTAGGCCGAAGAGAACAAGAATACACTTTCACAAAGAGAAAACATATTTTTGAAAATACATCTTCACTTAAAACGAGAGGGCATGGGGCTGGGGTCACATACGTGTGGGTCTAGCGGGGGGCAGGGGGCCAAGCTGGCGCTCATCTTCTTCCTCCTCCATCTGTCCCGATCGAGACAGAGGAGGAGCAGGGGAGGGGCTCGGCCGGCGATTGGCCTGGCCGGCTCCGGCTGACTCCAGTGAGGGTGCGGCCACCGGCGAGCTCGCCATGGAGCAGTGCAGCCAGGGGTAGCCAAAGGAGAGGCGGGGACGGGACGAGGCGAAGCTAGATCATGGTTTTGGCTGATGCACCCCATGGTCACCATGTGAGCTAGCATACGCGGTGCGTTCTGGCCGAACCCACCATGTCCAGTGCATTTACCTTAGTGCCCTGAGTCTAAATGAGGCAACAAGTCGGTTCAGGGGCAAAGAAGAGAAAAACAGGAGGAGCCAAAACATATCAGCAACAACCTTCCTGTGCTGTCCAGAGGGGACACAAACTTGGCAACAAAGGACTAATTTGTCTAGTGCTTATCACACACTAAGGTGACTTTGATCACCAAAAATCAGCTTAAGAGGAGGAGTTTTGAGGGTGGTTGCTGTAGAAAATGCCATACTGGCCAGAAATGGAGATTTGGTTGATGCACTCACATGAAGATGCAAGTTGAGCTGAAATTGGGCATGGCCCAATGATTTGAAGATATGAAGATGCTCAAAAAGTTTCAGGCCATTTGGATGAACCAAACTAGCACAACTAGGAAAATGCTTATACATAGTAGCATAGTAGTAGCGCTAGAAAATAGTAAACGCTACTAGTAACTCTATAGTAGTAGCATTGAGTAGCAGAAACGCGCTACTACTATGTGGGACCAGACGAGGCCACCGACGGTCGCCATAGTTGTAGCGGTGTACAGAAAAAGCGCTACTACTAACAGTTTGGTAACAACACTCTGTTTAAATGCGCCGCTACTGCTAGTGGGCCCCACTTAGTAGTAGTGCCTTCCCTGGAGAGCGCTACTACTAAGTCCAATAGCAGCAGCACTTTTTGCAAAGCAGCGCTACTGCTAGTTGTGGCTAGTGCCACCTTTTCACCCTATCCCCCTCCTCTCCCGCACTTTGCCCTCTCTCCCCCTCCTTTCCCCTCTCCCCTCTCCACTTTCCACCATTGTTGCTCTTCTTCTCTCTTCCTCCTAACTCTCTTCTATCCTCATTAATGGCACCCTCCTCCATAAATGGCCTCTCCCTTTCTCCTACACCTCTCTTCTCTCCCCCATTAATGCCCCCTCCAGCGTAACCCCTCTCCATTAGTTAGCTAGCTAGATTCACCTCTCCTCCCCAACAACTAGATCTAGCTAGCTATTTAGCCAACCACACGTGCTCTCTCGATTGTTCTCTCTCATCATCTAATTAACCGCGTGCTCTCGGTCTCTCTCGGGATATATATATATATATATATATATATATATATATATATATATATATATATATATATATATGAGTAAAAAGTTGTTCATTTCAAGAATGGGAATATGTGTGTGAAGAATATGTGTGTTTGGGATATATATATATATATATATATATATATATATATATATATATATATATGGAGAGATTTTTGCGAGTGACATGCCCTCGAGTTGCTTATGTTTTGCCGAAAATGTCGATTTATTTCCGTTTCGGTGAATTTTGAGCAAACTCAATATGTCCTATTTTTAGGCAAGGTCATGCCAAAATTTTATATATATGACTTTAAAGCATGCATTATTTATTTTTTTAACCGTTTTGCTTGTTATACCGTGCAGTCGGTCATGAAGGTGAATGGATGGAAGGTGGAGCGGTACATGCAATGCGCGGTGATGGGCATGTATGCAAATAATCGGACCAGGATTAGATGTCCGTGTGCAAGATGCAAGGAAGGAGTCCTTTTGCACCCTTTTGATCATGGCACTTTGAAGGCACACCTGCTGATGAATGGTTTCATGGATGGCTATACTTAGTGGACAAGTGACGAAGATGATGATGAGGAGTACGTCCACATGGCAGGGAATAACGACATGGGGCTAGACGAAGAGATGACCAATCAACATGAAGACGATGGCGTTGGATATGTTGGAGGGGAAGAGTCCGGAAATGACGACAGTGGCGGAGAAGATTCCAGACACGGCGAAGAAGAGTCTGGACATGGCGGAGAAGAGGCGGCGGTCAAGCCGCAGTCTTCAACGCTACTAAGTGCAATCGTGCAGGACCCTCATGTTCGAGACCTCCTTCCCAAGAGTATGACTAGCGAGAGAGCTGCTTCTAGGGAGGAGGCCAAGCTGGCGCAACTTGAAGTAGACTCGAGGACTCCATTGTATGACGATTGCAATCCCGAGGTGACCCGCTTGAGTTTCACGCTCGAACTTCTAAAGACAAAGGCCAAAAAAAATGGACAGACAAAAGCCTCGATGAGCAATGGAAGTATCTACATAATAAAGTTCTTCCCGTGGGGAACCTGTGTCCTACTAGTATCGAGGAGGCCAAGAAAATCATTTTCCCTTTTGATTTGCCGCACATTAGGTACCACGCATGCATCAACGATTGTATCATTTATCGGGGGCGCACGCGGAAAAAACCAGTTGTTCAGTGTGCAATGCTTCTCGATACAAGAAGGCAGGAAAGAAAGCTCCTCAGAAAGTTGTATGGTACTTTCCGATCACTCCCCGTCTGCAGCGGTATTTCGTAGATCCTAAGGAAGAAAAGCTCATGCGCTGGCAGGCGGAGAGGAAGAAGCCCGACGATGGAGATGATCCGAGGCTGAGACACCTCGTGGATGGTAGCCAGTGGAGCTGCCGTATATGTATTTGCTGCAGAAGATCCAAGGAACATCGTGCTTGGTGTGAGTACCGATGGCATGAATCCGTTTGGAAACCAGAACACCAACCATAGCACACGGCCAGTGTTTGTATGGATGTACAATCTCCCCCCATGGAAGTGCGTGAAGACAAAGTACATACACATGAGCATGCTGATTCAAGGGCCAAAACAACTGGAAAATAGTATTAACCTGTATATTGTGCTTATGCAAGAGAGCTAGACACGTTATGGAAAACACCGACATGGACATGGTACGCCGGCAAAGGAGAATATTTCCATATGAGAGCCGTGCTGATGACAATGGTGCACGTCTATCTTGGTTACGGGTACACCTCAGGCCAGGTGTGCCACGGATACTGCAGATGCATGAGGTGCATGGATGATACAATGTCTCAGCAGCTTACGTCAACGAAATATGGCGCGTCCAGGAAAATCATGTACATGGGGCATCATAGATGGATGACCCGTGGAGAAAACATGGAGATCTATTCAATGGGTTGGCTGAGCTTCGAGGACCTCCACGTAAGAGGAGCGGCACTGAAATTGACGAGCTGTTGAGAAACTGGGAACAATGCCCTGCGCCGGGAAAAATCCAAAAGGCGTCGGAGCCACTGCTGAAGGTATGGAAAACAAGGTCTGTTTTCTGGGACTTGCAGTACTGGCCCAATCACGACACGCCTCATTGCCTTGATCAAATGCATATCACAAAGAATGTCCTCGAGAGCTTGCTTGGCACACTGATGAACATGCCGGAGAAGACCAAGGATGGGCCGAAGGCAAGGAAAGACTTGGAAGATTTGAAGATCAGGAAAGAGTTCCACCGTAAAAAGTCAATGGAGGAGACGGAGACGGAGATGGAGGAGAGGGAAGGGGGCAGAAAAGTCTACAAGGAGCAGAATTATTTCCCCCCTTCGTGCTTCCCCTTAAGTGCGAAGGGGATCGATCAATTCATCAAGTGCCTTATGGGAATCGAAGTCAGCTCCGGTTATTGTGGGAAGATAAGCAGATTTCCAGACCCCAAGAAAAAAAGGTTTAGCGGGAAGAAGTCTCATGACTGTCACGTGATGATGACGCAGATACTCCCGGTTGCCATTAGAGGGCTAATGGACAAGCACGTCCCTAACAAGCTTACTAGTCTCTACAACTTCTTCGACGTTATATCTTGAAAGTCCATAAGTGTGAAGCAGCTCCGAAGACAACAGGAAGAGATCGTTGTCATACTATGTGAGCTTGAGATGTACTTCTCGCCCGCGTTCTTTGTCGTCATGGTGCATCTATGTGTCCACATCGTGGACGACATCATCAACCTTGGGCCGACATTCCTTCATAGCATGATGCCGTTCGAGAGGGTGAATTGGGTCATCAAAGGATTCATTCGTAACATGTCCCATCCCGAAGGAAGCATCGTCCAGGGGTATATGACGCATGAGTGTGTCTCCTTTTACGAGAACTATATAAGCCTCAGAGACCCTGTTGTTGGTTTGCCCGTCAAGAAACACAATGGGAAGCTCGAAGGAGATGGTCACAACAACGGCCGGAAGGAATTGCACGTGGACTACTCGGATCGACGGAACGACTTTGACAGGGATAACTTAGTAGTGCTATAACACCTAGATGTGGTAGATGATTATGTGGCACAGCACAAAGAAAGCATCACAAAGAAGTACCATGATAAGGGGATGCTCAAGACGGACGACGAAGTTACTGTAGAGCACAACACCACTTTCTTGCGTTGGTTCAAAGAGAAAGTTCTTGAAAATCCCCCGGAAGAGGGCAGTTCGGAAGGATCGCTCATACACGCCTTAGCACATGGCCCCGCACAAAAACTCACAACCTATCAGTCCTACGATATCAATGGGTACACATTCTACACGGAGGCCAAAGACATGGACAGTGATTACTAGAACTCCGGGGTGACAATTCAACGCGTGACTGACGCCAACGACACAACTGAGAGATTCTACGGAAGGGTTGAAGAGATCTGGGAGCTTCACTATGCTGGAATGCACGATGCGACGATGTTCCGTGTCATATGGGCAAGGACGTCGTAAGAGAAAACTAGAATTTCACCACCATGTCTATACCTGACGCGAAGAGCACTCCCATGAACGTTAACGTCATCGCTAAAAATGAGCCATGGGTACACGCTAAGCACGTGACACAATGCTTCTTCATAATCGACCCGGCCAATCACAGCCGTGTTGTCATGAGGAGATCCATAAGGAGCATCGTCGGAATGGATGGAGTAGCCAACGAGGAAGACTACGACCAATACGGCGACTCGATGAGGGAAGATGACGATGACGATGAAGCATACGTGAAAAGAAGAATCAATACTACATTACCTAAGAAAGATCATAATCCATGGCTCCGGAAAAGTCACAAGGAGGGGCTCAATTACTCGGGAACGAACAAGAAAGGGAAGAAGCTCAATGTGAAACGTCGTCGACGCAGCTGATCAGAAACCTATATATATATATATATATACATACATACATACATATATATATATATATATATATAAATACAAACGGTCTATTCTGCTAATCTCTACTATTAAAGGAGAATCGAACGTCGTGATGGTTCGACCACCTCCTCATGCTATCGATAGCTGCTCCCACCGTTTTTCTGTCCATCCCTTCCCCGCACGATTTTTCTGGTTTTCTACTTCTCTTGGTTGACCATCTCCCCACGTCCTTCCTCCCACAGGGTTTTCTTATTCGGTTTTCTTCCCTACCGAACCGATCTGCCCTACGCCCCACGAACGATCGTGCCCAGGCCATCTATCCCATCGCCACGATTGACGCATGCCACCGCCGCCGGAACAACCACCCCTCCGATCTGAAGTGTAGTGCCTCCCTTGATGCCGCTGCCTCGACGTTCTGCACTTCCTGCCGCCGCCGCAGGTCACTGCCTGCAGTTCGCCGTCTACTTTTTCCACGGACGCCGGCGATGGAAAGGAGGAGGAGGAGGTGGGTGAGGAGACGAGGGCAAGCGCAAGAGTTGCATCGTTTAAAGAACGTGGTACAGGTCAAGAGCCACTAACATCGGCGTGGGCATCGGCCGTAGGTAAGCACTCTTTCCTCTCGCCTATCTCATCTCCCTCTCTCACAGTGACCTTCCTTTGTCTCCTCTCTCTTTCCGCGTTGTGGCAGTAGGGCACGTGATGGCCGGCTACGAGTTTAGTAGGGGCTCATGGATGGGTAAGGGCAGGCTTGGCAAGGGCTATTCATGTGTCGCCGAACATACTGCAAGCGTGTGTGTCGAGGCCAGGCTTGGAACAGGCAATGGCGAGCATGCTGCTTAGGCGAATGTTGGAAGTGTGGCCGTACTTCAGATGTAGCAGGTAGAGGTGCACACAGGCAATGGTGGGTAGGGTCGCCAATGTTCAGGCAGAGGAGAATACGAAAGATGAAGCCACTGGGCCACATCAGGCATGTATAGCTGATCCATGGCCATGCATATTTGTGTCGGAATGGTTCGGCTTTAGGCAATTTGGTACAGTATATTTGGAGGGTTCTTGCCTTATGTGGGTCTTTTGTTTGAGACGGCTGATTTGGGTTGTTCTCGGCCTTATAGGTCTACGATTTTTTTAGTTTAAGTGACAAGTTAGATCGACAGCGAGGCATGCTGGTGCTATAAGCTTTATACCTCTCTTTGTAGACAAGAGCTGACAACTGATCAACAAACTGAAGGGAAGACCTTAAAACAAAAGGTACATCTGTATATTTTCTACATATATTGTGTAAATAATGAAGTTACAAAATATTAAATATTCTGTAGTAACTTCCAGTTTTTCTGCCCAATTGTGATCTTGTGGTAAGTTATATTACGTTTTAATACACTTTCACATGTTACCTTAGTTAGCTATAATATTGTGATAGCTTCTTTACCCCATTTTTTATTTTTCAAAAGAGTTAAAAGCTAGATTGACTTGTTAGGGAGACACATAAGTTCACTTGATAGATAACTCTGGAATTCAGTCAAATTCTATGAATTATTTCAGTTATGTTTGGCAATTACCATTAGCTGTTTTGTTTGTGTCTATAGGCACGCATATATTCGTCTTGTCTCCATCTTTGATGGATGCCTATAGCATCATGCTTTTAGTTTTCACTATACTCAGTTTTTGGAGCATCTTGTAACTTCATTTATTTCTTCGCAGGGTGGAGGGATCCTATTGATTTTACATGCATCTTGATATGTAACTCCGGCATGTATTCTTTCCGGGAATTCAGTCAAATTCTATAAATTATTTCAGATATGTTTGACAATTACCACTAGCTGTTTTGTTTGTGTCTATAGGCACACATATATTCCTCTTGTCTCCATCTTTGATGGATGCCTACAGCATCATGCTTTTAGTTTTCACTAACCTCAGTTTTTGAAGCATCCTGTAACTTCCTTTATTTCTTCGCAGGGTGGAGGGAGCCTATTGATTTTACATGCATCTTGATTTGGTATCATGTATACATGAGATTCGTTAGTTTTCATATGTACAGTCTACTCTGTAAGTTCCCTTCCCATTGTACCCTTATGCTCCAACTTAGCATGCAATGCATCTCTCCTTATATTTAGTTTTTATAAGAATTTATTATATAGTTTAGCCTATTAGTGAATGTGTTTACTTTATGCATTGGTATGTGCAGATAAGATAAGGGTTACTTATTCCTAGGCATGTAATTGGCTTGGTCATTTCAGATTGTAAGAGAAGATTTCAAAGCTATGCTTCCAATACTAAATATATTCCTCGTGTCCATGTGTGAGTATAGTAAGAACAATATGTGTGTTTTCTCAAAGCTACGGTAGTGGTAGCAGCCACATAGACAAACTGGAATAGAGTAAACACATCCTTCTCTCTTTACGTTTTATTTCTATTTTTTTAGAAAAGGAGGAATACCCCGGCCTCTGCATCTGGACGATGCATACGGCTATATTATTAATTATTAACACAAGAACTTACAAAGTCGTACAACAGTAAGACCAAAGCCACCGTCTAAGCAACATCTGTCGCTACTCCTATCCAGTTGATGAAGGGGTGCTGATAGTCTGGGCCTAATACCAAACAGACCTCGCAACCAAACCTAACATGTAAGACCTGAAGTCCCAACCAGGACGTCTGCCGGGTATGGGCATCCACCAGTCCAGCGTGCTCCTCAACCAGGACGCCTGTCGGGCATGAGGCCGCCGCAGCCACCTGCCACAAATCCATCTTCAGAGTTGTACTGCTGCATCGACCTTGCCCGGTCTAGCTGCCGCGGACGCCACCACAACGCCAGACAGCGTCGACCTCCTGCGCGTGTCCATCACCACACATCTGACGTCAAGCCTCCGCTACTCCATATGCCGCCAAGAGCCGCCGCCATGAATTTGTAGAAAGAAACACCGCTCCACCGAAGAAGCCATCCGCTGGTCCCTCGAGCCTGAGTGCATCTCCAAGAATGCCGCCCCGAAGGGGGTAACGACACATGAATGCCGCCATCATCCGATCGACTGATCTAGGGTTTCCCCCGGAGGTATTGGGTGGGTTTGGGATTTGTACCTCGATGATGCCTTCATGAAGGAAACGATGATAAGGGCATCCTCATCACCGGCTCTGGCCTACGAACGAAGACCAAGTTTTCACTCGGCTCCGTCCCAAGACATCCAGCCAACAACCCGTGCACTATCTCGACCGCCTTCAAAGCCCCAGATCTAGCCGCCTAGATCCCGCGACCAACCGCAATGGCAGTGCCACCGTAGGAGCCCTGTCACACCGACCACTGCCTTAATGCGCCACCACCGGAGCCTGGGAGGAGGACTCCCACTCCACCTCGCCAAACCGCGAGAGTCGCCGAGATCGATCCCGCACGCTCATCACCGTCTCTGATCTGAACCAATCCGCGGAAAAACCACGAGATTGGCGATGCAAATCCGCCTTGGATAGGGACAGCACCACGCCATGCTGTCGCGGGAAGCCCGAGCTTCACCCGCCGCCACCTTCCAGGGCTGCCGCTCCGGGATCCAGCCGCCGCTGACAGGCCGAGCCGCCGGCCACCGCGACCAAGGCCGCCATGCCCACGAGCCCATCGAACGGCCGACGCCACCAGATCTTCCTCGGAGCCGCCGCTCCGCCTCCCCGCCCAGCACCACGTCGCCGCATTGCGCCGTCGCCTAACGCGCCACCACGACGCATATCGGGGGAGAGCGCCCCTGCGCCATGGGTGACCCACCTCACCTGATCTGGCGCGGGACGGAAGAGAGCCTCCGCCGCCGCCATCAGCCGCCCGGGGCTTTGCCCGGCGACCTCCTCTAGCGGCGGCGGAGGGGAGGGGGAGGATGGACGTGCCCGGCGGAGGCGGCTAGGGTTTTCACCCGAGCCTCCCTAGCGGGAGGGCGACGCGGGGACCAGGATATAGGCAAGCATGGAGGGCGTAATTCATAGGAGGCTCGTGATGGCACACAACAGTGGAGGGGAGGAGATGCAAAAGGAGGATGTCGAGAAGCGAGGCAAAGAAAAAGCAAAGGACAGAGAATCCCTCTTCATTTCGTGGATCGTTAGGGCATCTCCAATGCGGGCGCTACTGCCCGACGCTAGGATTGTTTCCCTGTCCGTTACGTTCAATTCCTGGCTGATCCAGGGATTTTCTTTGGCGTCGATGCTAACTGACGCGCCGGGCGCTACAAGGAATTTTTCACGTATTAGGACAGGAAGAATCGGCCCACGCGCCTATTAGACCGCTGCTACTGTTGGAGACATGGACTCTTGCAAAAACGCTAGGAATTTAAATCATTTGTTTTAGCTTGTTAAGCGCCTAAGCAAGCGCCTTCCATTGGAGATGCCCTTATGGGTGTGCTCTACCCACGTCGCCTAGAATGTGGATGGAGCGCTCAGTATACTAGCATGAATCAGGTAATTTACGTATCACCATCATATCATTATACTATATATTTCCAGTATATTGCTGCATTAAGGCGTTACTAAATCTTTGCCAAACGACATCAGGAAAAAAACTTAAAGTTTGAGAAATAAGATCTACATGTAGTGATAATAGGATGGGGATATTTAGAACGTGATGACAAACTGCGACAGAGAGATGTGGGGTGAAGCGGCGAAGATGAGAGGTTCAGAGACAATATGATGATGTGCCGACGAGAATGACATAGCATTATTTAAGCCGGCATGAGCATGCACTTCTAAGAATAAGTTGTTTGATTATATATTTTATTGCTCCGTGGCAACGCACGGGCATACAGCTAGTATTAGCAGAATAACTATTCTGGACACCACTTCGGCACTGCACGCTCAACAGAAGCGCACTGCATCATTTTGACGACGAGCACTGCAATAGAGACTAGTGAACTTCTCGTCGGAAAAAAATGCACGTGTTATTTTTTTGGTACTGTTTTCACTCTCATTTTTTAACCGCTTATCGGAACAAGGCGTATAATATACCGTTGAAAAGCTACGGATAAGGCGCAACTTTGCTATGTTGAACACTTTTCGAGATTCCTCGCGGTTTAAGAGCAGTTTCAAAAACGGCGCGGCGGATGACGAGTGGCAGCGAACGTATTTTCGTGATTTTTTCTAAACTGCTCATCGCAATAAAGCAAATGATACGCCGTTGGGAAGATATCGTCAAGGCGCATCTTTTTCATATCTATCATGTTTGCTAATTCGTTACAGTTTAAGAGCAGTTTCAAATTAACTAAATCGCGGAATTACATTTTTTTGAAATTTTTGCAATTTTTGGTACTGTTTTCGCTCTAGTTTTTGAACTGTTTGTCGAAACAAGGCGTGTAATATGTCGTTGGAAAGCTATGGACAAGACGCAACTTTCATATGTAGAGAAATTTATAAAAAACAGTTGCTAAAACAGTAGCAAATTTAGTTTAGGGTAATTTAGTTCAGGAAATTTAGTTTAGTGCAATTTAGTTTAGGGCAATTTTGTCTAGAGAAATTTAGTTTAGGGTATATAAAATAACTATAAATTTTATTTACAATGATCAATAGGAAACATGTCTGCCGATGCCAAAGTCGTGGGTGGTTCTGCTCGCCTCAACGACCCCATCGAGGCAGCAAATCATTATTTTGATTACTTGGACGAACACCAGATGGGGCTGCATGGTGGCGGCAGTGGCACCAACCCCGACACCGACGCCGACAGCAGCACTGGCACCGGGACCAACACCACACTCGAGACCAGCAACGATGCTGTCGTAACCGGTAAAGCACCGAAGAAGAAGAGGATATGAAGACCAAACGAGCTTGGCATCGGACAAATTTTGATCACGGAGATGTACCCCAAGAAGTTAGAGCCAACGGCGCCAGAGGATGCGCGCTCTTGCTGGGGCAATCAACTTGGATGCATCCTCAGGGAAACCGCTAACATCAATGACGAGAGGTTGAGGTAGATACCACATATGGAGCACATGCTCCTAAAGAAGTTGCACAACAGGTTCCTGTTCCCCGGCCGGAATGAAGGTGAATATAAAGAGCCGTGGGACGATCCTGGCATGACAAAGATTAACTACAAGGAGATGGTGACGTTCACCAACGAATTGTCCTCCTGGAAAGTTCGGGTGAAAAAAGCGATTTCAAAGAATGAACTGTGGTCCATGATTCATGATGATAATCCATCAATAACGGAAGAGGACTTTGCAAAATTCAAAGAGAATTACGGTAAAGAAGAAGTCAAGGCAAGGTCAGAGAAAATGAAGGCACTCCAGGCCAGGAACACGCCTCCCGACCGCCTCGGAAGACGTGGTTACAAGGGGAAGCAGCACGTATGGGCCAAGGAGGATGCTGAACGTGAAAGTCACGGAATCCCAGACCCCTTGGCGGAGTTCACCGACCCGCTGGAGCATGACTAGATCAGGGCCCGTACAAGTGGGACAAAGTCAAAATGCTCTTTTACACAGACCCGAACACGAGGGAGTTCATGAGACTTCTAGTAATTGTTATATTACCACATTATCATATTATAGCTTTCAATCAATTCGACTGCAACTTTTGTCACATTAGTAAACCATCCAGATTCCTTTTGCAGAAAGAGCAGCACCAAAAGGCAGCCGAAAGCGACGAGTCGTCACAGTCGTCGGTGAGGCCCAAGTGGGACACCCCATTCAATCGGGCCCTAGACATACTGAAGAAGGTCCCGGTGGACAAGCCGCCGTCCTATGAAGTGTGCACGGCGTCGGAGATGGCGCCTCGTGGAAGACATGCTGCCACATGGAGCCAGAGGAAAGAAAGAAGAGACGCTCGGTCGTCACTGAGCAGAGCATCGATAAGAAGGTCAAGATTGCGGTCGATAAGACCAAAGCTAAGACAAAAGAAGAGTTGCTCGGTGCCGTCAAAGCAGAGATCACTAACGCGGTGGTCAGCTTGCTTCCAGCACTTTTCGATTTCACGAAGAACAATTCAAATGCACGTCCGGAGGAATTTCCCCTTCCCAGCTTTGTCGGGAGCAATTCGATGAACACCAGAGCACTAGCACCTACTCAAGCAACCGCAAAAGGTTCGGCTCCTATTCATAGCAGCCCGAGCTCTGTCTCTTGCATGCTCGGCGGGCCTTCATCGCTGGCTAAGCTCGTCGCCCTCATGGTAATTACGCGTCATACCCTTTTCACCAACATGTCTATAGTCTTCTGCTTCAGTTGCCTTTCGGATGTTTGACGTCGTAGACATGTCTCCTTCGTAGGCCGCCGACACCCCGTGCACCCTACTCTATGACATCAAGGGCCAGAAGGTGGTCGTGCGAAAGGCAACGATCGTGAAGCCCAAGGACCGCATTTTCCAAAACCGAGAGATGCCCGACGGCGTCTTCAAGGTTAATGTGGCCAGTGTCTTAGCGGGCTTCGAGGATTTGCCTCCTCTAGTACCAGTCAATGAAGATGAGACCCCTAAGATGATTGGTGCATGCAAGAACTGGTTCTTTCCTTGGCCCAAGTCTCTTCTTCGTCTTGAGGTGCCTGATGTCTACTACACAACCTTCTTCTTGGAGACGTTGTTGGGCCTGCAAGTGCACAGGTTTGTAGGACAATAGCAAATTTCCCTCAAGTGGATGACCTAAGGTTTATCAATCCGTGGAGGTGTAGGACCAAGATGGTCTCTCTCAAACAACCCTGCAACCAAATAACAAAGAGTCTCTTGTGTCCCCAACACACCCAATACATTGGAAAATTGTATAGGTGGACTAGTTTGGCAAAGAGATGGTGATACAAGTGCAATATGGTTGGTAGATAAAGGTTTTTGTAATCTGAAAATATAAAAACAGCAAGGTAACTAATGATAAAAGTGAGCGTAAATGGTATTGCAATGGTAGGAAACAAGGCCTAGGGTTCATACTTTCACTAGTGCAAGTTCTCGCAACAATAATAACATAGATAGATCATATAACAATCCCTCAACATGCAACAAAGAGTCACTCCAAAGCCACTAATAGCAGAGAACAAACAAAGAGATTATGGTAGGGTACGAAACCACCTCAAAGTTATTCTTTCGGATCAATCTATTCAAGAGTTTGTACTAGAATAACACCTTAAGACACAAATCAACCAAAACCCTAATGTCACCTATATACTTCGTTGTCACCTCAAGTATCTGACATGATTATACGATATGCATCACACAATCTCAGATTCATCTATTCAACCAACACAAAGTACTTCAAAGAGTGCCCCAAAGTTTCTACCGGAGAGTCAATACGAAAATGTGTGCCAACCCCTATGCATAGGTTCATGGCTGGAACCCGCAAGTTGATCACCAAAACATACATCAAGTGGATCACGTGAATATCCCATTGTCACCACAGATAAGCACGACAAGACATCCATAAAGTGTTCTCAAATCCTTAAAGACTCAATCCGACAAGACAATTTCAAAGGGAAAACTCAATTCATCACAAGAGAGTAGAGGGGGTGAGAAACATCATAAGATCCAACTATAATAGCAAAGCTCACGATACATCAAGATCGTGCCATAGAGAGAACACGATAGAGAGAGATCAAACACATAGCTACTGGTACATACCCTCAACCCCGAGGGTGAACTACTCCCACCTCGTCATGGATAGCGCCGGGATGATGAAGATGGCCACCGGTGATGGGTTCCCCCTCCGGCAGGGTGCCGGAACGGGCTCCCGAGAGGTTTTTGGTGGCTATAGAGGCTTGCGGCTGCGGAACTCCCGATCTATCTTCTGTTTCGATGTTTTAGGGTACGTGCACTTATATAGGTGAAAGAAGTCGGTCGAGGGAGCCTCGAGGGGCCCAGGAGATAGGGGCGCGCCCAGGGGGTGGGTGCGCCCTCCTATCTCCTGGCTTCCTCAAGCTTTCCCTGGCTTGAACTCCAAGTCTCCCGGATCATATTCTTTCCAAAAATCACGCTCCCGAAGGTTTCATTCCGTTTGGACTCCGTTTGATATTCCTTTTCTTCGAAATACTGAAACAGGCAATAAAACAACAATATGGGCTGGGCCTCCGGTTAGTAGGTTAGTCCCAAAAATGACATAAATGTGTAAAATAAATCCCATAAACATCAAAAAGGGGTTATATGATAGCACGGAACAATCAGAAATTATAGATACGTTGGAGACGTATCAAGCATCCCCAAACTTAATTCCTGCTCGTCCTCGAGTAGGTAAATGATAAAAACGGAATTTTTGATGTGGAATGCTACCTAGCATAATTCTCAATATAATTTTCTTTATTGTGGCATGAATGTTCAGATCCAAATGATTCAAGATAAAAGCTTATAAAACATAAAAATAATAATGCTTCGAAGCATACTAACAAATAATCATGTCCTATCAAAATAGCATAGCCAAAGAAAGCTTTTCCCTACAAAATCATATAGTTAGGCCATGCTTCATTTTCATTACACAAAATACTCCCATCATGCACAACCCCGGTTTCAGCCAAACAATTGGTTAATAAGTTTTAACGTGCTTCATCTTTTTCGACTCTTACGCAATACATGAGCGCAAGCCATGGACATAGCACTATGGTGGTATAAGGTGGTGGTTGTGAGGACAAAAAGAGGGAGAAGATAGTCTCACATCAACTAGGCGTATCAACGGGCTATGGAGATACCCATCAATAGATATCAATGTGAGTGAGTAGGGATTGCCATGCAACGGATGCACTAGAGCTATAAATATATGAAACCTCAACAAAAGAAACTAAGTGGGTGTGCATCCAACTTGCTTGCTCATGAAGACCTAGGGCATTTTGAGGAAGCCCATCATTGGAATATACAAGCCAAGTTCTCTAATGAAAAATTCCCACTTAGTATATGAAAGTGACAACATAGGAGACTCTCTATCATGAAGATCATGGTGCTACTTTGAAGCACAAGTGTGGAAAAATAGATAGTAGCATTGTCCCTTCTCTCTTTTTCTCTAATTTTTTTCTTTCTTTTTTTCTTTTTTTTCCCTTTTTTTCTTTTTGGCCTTTTTTTGCCCTTTCTCTTTGTTTTTCTTTTTTTTTGTAAAGTCCGAAGTCTCATCCCGACTTGTGGGGGAATCATAGTCTTCATCATCCTTTCCTCACTGAGACAATGCTCTAATAATTAAGATCATCACACTTTTATTGATTTACAACTCAAGAATTACAACTCAAAGCTAGAACAAGATACGACTCTATATGAATGCCTCTGGCGGTGTACCGGGATATGCAATGAATCAAGAGTGACATGTATGAAAATTATGAAGGTGTCCTTGCCACAAATACGATGTCAACTACATGATCATGCAAAGAGCAATGTGACAATGATGAAGTGTGTCATAATAAATAGAACGGTGGAAAGTTGCATGGCAATATATCTTGGAATGGCTATGGAAATGCCATAATAGGTAGGTATGGTTGCTGTTTTGAGGAAGGTAAATAATGGGTACATGATACCGGCGAAAGTTGCATGGTATAATAGAGGCTAGCAAAGTGGAAGGATGAGTGTGCGTATATCCATGGACTCACATTAGTCATAAAGAACTCATATAATTATTTCAAAAGTCTACTTGCCCTCGAAGCAAAGTACTACTACGCATGCTCCTAGGGGAAGGGTTGGTAGGAGTTAACCATCGCGCGATCCCGACCTCCACTCATAAGGAAGACAATCAAACGAGCACCTCATGTAACAAATTTGTCACACAACTTTTACCATACGTGCATTCTACGGGACATGCCAACTTCAACATAAGTATTTCTCAATTTCATAATTACCCACTAGCATGACTCTAACATTACTACCTCTATATCTCAAAACAATTATCAAGCATCAAATTGATCCTGGTGTTTTGTGCACTTTCTATGATAGTTTTTATTATACCCAACTTGGATGCTCATCATTCTAGGACCAAATTTGTAACCATAGCAAATACCATGCTGTTCTAAAAGAATCTCAAAATAATAAGTGAAGCATGAGAGACTAGAAATTTCTTCAAAATTAAGCCACCGACATTCTCTAAAAGATATAGGTGAAGCACTAGAGCAAAAACTATCAAGCTCAAAAGATATGAGTGAAGCACATAGAGTATCCTAGCAAACTCTAATCAAGTGGGCTTCTCCCAAAAGGTGTGTACAACAAGTATGATTGTGGTAAACTAAATATCAAAGACTAATATAATACATGACGCTCCAAGCAAAACACATATCATGTGGTGAATAAAAATATAGCTCCAAGTAAAGTTACCAATGAACGGAGACGAAAGAGGGGATGCCTTCCCGGGGCATCCCCAAGCTTAGGCTTTTGGCTATTCTTGAATATCTTGGGGTGCCTTGGGCATACCCAAGCTTAGGCTCTTGCCACTCCTTATTCCATAGTCCATCAAAGCTTTACCCAAAACTTGAAACTTCACAACACAAAACTCAACAGGAAATCTTATAAGCTCCGTTAGTGAAAGAAAACAAAACCACCACATAAGGTACTGTAATGAACTCATTCTTTATTTATTTTGGTGTTAAACCTACTGTATTCCAACTTCTATATGGTGTATAAACTATTTTACTAGCTATAGATGCATCAAAATAAGAAAACAACACACGAAAAACAGAATCTGTCAAAAACAGAACAGTCTATAGTAATCTGTATCAAACGTATACCTCTCGAACTCCAAATATCGTACCTAATTAGGAAGTCCTAAAAAATTGGTGTACCAATCCGGAACAAAAAGAATCAGATCAGAAGCACGTTTCTGTGAATTAAAAAAACTAATTTAATGGGTGCAAAAGTTTTTGATTCTCAGCAGGATCAACACAACTATCACCGTAAGCTATCCTAAAGGTCTTACTTGGCACTATATTGAAATAAAAGCTATCAAACATGATTAATACAGTATCATAATCATGTGAACACACAAAAACAGTAAGGGTAAATATTGGGTTGTCTCCCAACAAGCGCTTTTCTTTAATGCCTTTCTAGCTAGCCATAATGATGCTCACATAAAAGATAAGAACTGAAGCATAACAGGAGCATCAAGAAGCATATGACTAGCACATTTAAGTCTAATCCACTTCCTATGCATAGGGATTTTGTGAGCAAACAACTTATGGGGACAATAATCAACTAGCATTAGAAGGTAACACAAGCATAGCTTCAAGATTTTCAACACATAGAGAGGAAACTTGATATTATTGCAACTCCTACAAGCATATGTTCCTCCCTCATAATAATTTTCAGTAGCATCATGAATGAATTCAACAATATAACCAGCACATAAAGCATTCTTTTCATGATCTACAAGAATAGAAAATTTACTACTCTCCACATAAGCAAATTTCTTCACATGAATAGTAGTGGGAGCAAACTCAACAAAATAATTATCATGTGAGGCATAATCCAATTGAAAACTAAAATCATGATAACAAGTTTCATGGTTATCATTATTCTTAATAGCATACAAGTCATCACAATAATCATCATAGATAGCAACTTTGTTCTCATAATCAATTAGAAGCTCTTCCGAAATAGTGGATTCATCACTAAATAAAGTTGACACTCTTCCAAATCCACTTTCATGTATATAATCATCATAAATAGGAGGCATGCTTTCATCATAATAAATTTGCTCATCAAAACTTGGGGGTCAAAAAATATCATCTTCATCAAACATAGCTTCCCCAAGCTTGTGGCTTTGCATATCATTAGCATCATGGATATTCAAGCAATTCATACTAACAACATTGCAATCATGCTCATCATTCAAAGATTTAGTATCAAACATTTTATAGACTTCTTCTTCTAGCACTTGAGCACAATTTTCCTTTTCATCATAATTACGAAAGATATTAAAAAGATGAAGCGTACGAGACAAACTCAATTCCATTTTTTGTAGTTTTGTTTTATGAATTAAACTAGTGATAAAACAAGAAACAAAAATATTCGATTGCAAGATCTAAAGATATACCTTCAAGCACTCACCTCCCCAGAAAAGAGCTTGATGTCTACAACACAACCTTCTTCTTGTAGACGTTGTTGGGCCTGCAAGTGCATAGGTTTGTAGGACAGTAGCAAATTTTCCTCAAGTGGACGACCTAAGGTTTATCAATCCGTGGAAGGCGTAGGATGAAGATGGTCCCTCTCAAACAACCCTGCAACCAAATAACAAAGAGTCTCTTGTGTCCCCAACACACCAAATACAATGGAAAATTGTATAGGTGCACTAGTTCGGTGAAGAGATGGTGATACAAGTGCAATATGGATGGTAGATAAAGGTTTTTATAATCTGAAAATATAAAAACAGCAAGGTAACTAATGATAAAAGTGAGCATAAACAGTATTGCAATGGTAGGAAACAAGGCCTAGGGTTCATACTTTCACTAGTGCAAGTTCTCTCCACAATAATAACATAGATAGATCATATAAAAATCCCTCAACATGCAACAAAGAGTCACTCCAAAGCCACTAATAGCGGAGAACAAACAAAGAGATTATGGTAGGGTACGAAACCACCTCAAAGTTATTCTTTTTGATCAAACTATTTAAGAGTTCGTACTAGAATAACACCTTAAGACACAAATCAACCAAAACCCTAATGTCACCTACACATTCCATTGTCACCTCAAGTATCTGTGGGCATGATTATACAATATGCATCACACAACCTGAGATTCATCTATTCAACCAACACAAAGTACTTCAAAGAGTGCCCCAAAGTTTCTACTGGAGAGTCAAGACGAAAACGTGTGCCAACCACTCTGCATAGGTTCATGGGCAGAACCCGCAAGTTGATCACCAAAACATACATCAAGTGGATCACGTGAATATCCCATTGTCACTATAGATAAGCACGACAAGACATACATAAAGTGTTCTCAAATCCTTAAAGACTCAATCCGACAAGACAACTTCAAAGGAAAAACTCAATTCATCACAAGAGAGTAGAGGGGGGAGAAACATCATAAGATCCAACTATAATAGCAAAGCTCGCGATACATCAAGATCGTGCCATTGAGAGAACACGAGAGAGAGAGAGAGAGAGAGCTCAAACACATAGCTACTGGTACATACCCTCAGCCCCGAGGGTGAACTACTCCCTCCTCGTCATGGATAGCACCGGGATGATGAAGATGGCCACCAGTGATGGGTTCCCCCTCTGGTAGGGTGCCGGAACGGGCTCCCAAGAGGTTTTTGGTGGCTATAGAGCCTTGCGGCAGCGGAACTCCTGATCTATCTTCTGTTTCGATATTTTTAGGGTACGTGGACTTATATAGGCGAAAGAAGTCGGTCGGAGGAGCCTCGAGGGGCCCAGGAGATAGGGGGCATGCCCAAGGGGGTGGGTGCGCCCTCCTATCTCCTGGCTTCCACAAGCCTTCCCTGGCTTGAACTCCAAGTCTCTCGGATCATATTCTTTCCAAAAATAACGCTCCCGAAGGTTTCATTTTGTTTGGACTCCATTTGATATTCCTTTTCTTCGAAATACTGAAACAGACAATAAAACAGCAATATGGGCTGGGCCTCCGGTTAGTATGTTAGTCCCAAAAATGATATAAATGTGTAAAATAAAGCCCATAAACATCCAAAAGGGGTAATATAATAGCATGGAACAATCAAAAATTATAGATACGTTGAAGACGTATCAGTGCCCAGTATCACGCCAAGGCTACCTTCTCAAGAAGGTATGAACACCACCCCACCTACCAAATTACCTGCACCTGTCGTGACGGGTGATAGCGGAAAACGCTATAGAGAGCCTCCATTAGTGCCAGATGAAGTCACCCCCACTGTTAAAGAAGAAAATGTTGATGATGACATGGAGGATGATGATGAGGACCCAAACAAGTTCAATACCGCCTATGATGATCGAGGATTGATGGCTCAGGACGACAAAGACTTAGGCTATGAGCGTGGAGATGATGACTTGATGCTGCCTGATTTGCCGGAGCCGGAACATCCTAAGGCGGAATGCAAAAAGTCTCTCTTCAAGCGATCCTTGCAGGAGACACCTCCAGATGCCGCTTGTACCCAGAAACCCCCCGAGGGCCGTCCATTGCTTAGCCCGACGACACTTGGGGTGCTGGTTAGGGAAGGTATGGTGGGATCACTACCGCCACACGGTGGTACGTCCATTTTGCATCATGCTTTTATATTGATATTTATCGCATTATGGGTTGTTATTTCACGTTATGTCACAATACTTATGGCTATTCTCTCTTATTTTACAAGGTTTACATGAACAGGGAGAATGCCGGCAGCTGGAATTCTGGGCTGGAAAAGGAGCAAATATTGAAGGGTTATTCTGCGTAACTCCAAAAGTCCTGAAACTCCACGGAATACCTTAAAATAAATAAAGAAAATCATCGCCAAAGATGAAGGCCAGGGGGCCACACCCTGCTCACGAGGGTGGGGGGCACGCCCCTCCCCCCTGGGCGCGCCCCTACCTCATGGGCCCCCTGGTGGCTCTCCGACGTCCATCTTCTCCTATATGAAGTATTTCGATGAGAAAAAAATAACAAGCAACCTTTCGGGACGAGACTCCGCCGCCACGAGGCGGAACCTTGGCAGGACCAATCTAGGGCTCCGGCAGAGCTGTTCTGCCGGGGACACTTCCCTCAGGGAGGGGGAAATCATCGCCATCATCATCACCAACGTTCCTCTCATCGGGAGAGGGCAATCTCCATCAACATCTTCATCAGCACCATCTCATCTCCAAACCCTAGTTCATCTCTTGTATCCAATTCTTGTCTACAAGTCCGGGATTGGTGCTAGTAGGTTGCTAGTAGTGTTGATTACTCCTTGTAGTTGATGCTAGTTGGTTTATTTGGTGGAAGATTATATGTTCAGATCCTTTATGCATATTATTACCCCTCTGATTATGAACATGAATATGCTTTGTGAGTAGTTACGTTTGTTCCTGAGGACACGGGAGAAGTCTTGCTATTAGTAGTCATGTGAATTTGGTATTCGTTCGATATTTTGATAAGATGTATGTTGTCTAACCTCTAGTGGTGTTATGTGAACGTCGACAACATAACACTTCACCATTATTTGGGCCTAGTGGAAGGCATTGGGAAGTAATAAGTAGATGATGGGTTGCTAGAGTGACAGAAGCTTAAACCCTAGTTTATGCATTGCTTCATAAGGGGCTGATTTGGATCCATATGTTTCATGCTATGGTTAGGTTTACCTTAATACTTATGTTGTAGTTACGGATGCTTGCAATAGAGGTTAATCATAAGTGGGATGCTTGTTCAAGTAAGAACAGCTCCCAAGCACCGGTCCACCCATATATCAAATTATCAAAGTACCGAATGCTAATCATATGAGCGTGATGAAAACTAGCTTGACGATATTCCCATGTGTCCTCGGGAGCGCTTTTCCTATTATAAGAGTTTGTTCCGGCTTGTCCTTTGCTACAAAAAGGATTGGGCCACCTTTCTGCACCTCATTTACTTTTGTTACTTGTTGGTCGTTACAATTTATCTTATCACAAAACTATCTGTTACCACTTATTTCAGTACTTGCAGAGAATACCTTGCTGAAAACCGCTTATCATTTCCTTCTGCTCCTCATTGGGTTCGACACTCTTACTTATTGAAAGGACTACGATAGATCCCCTATACTTGTGGGTCATCAAGACTCTTTCTGGCGCCGTTGCCGGGGAGCAGAGCGCCTTTGGTAGGTGGAATTTGGTAAGGAAAAATTTATATAGTGTGCTGAAATTTTCTGTCACTTGCTACTATGGTAAGTAATTCTATGAGGGTCTTGTTCGGGGTATCTTCACCCCTTCCAGTAGAGCAAAGAGTTGCCCCTCAACCTACTGAACCTATTGAAAATGAAACTCCTTTTGAATTTCCTTCGGGTATCATGGAAAAACTGCTGGCTAATACTTTTACAGGAGATGGAACAAAGCATCCTGATGAGCATCTTCGCTATGTGGATGATATTTGTGGACTATTTAAGCTTGCAGGTATACCCGATGATGTTGTTAAGAAGAAGGCTTTTCATTTATCTTTGAAGGAAGACGCATTGACATGGTATAGGCTATGTGATACGAGATCATGGAACTATAAAAGAGTGAAATTGGAATTTCATCAAAAGTATTACCCTATGCATCTTGTTCATCATGATCGCAATTATATATATAATTTTTGGCCTCACGGAGGAGAAAGCATCGCTCAAGCTTGGGGAAGGCTTAAATCAATGATATATTCATGCCCCAATCATGACCTCTCAAGAGAAACAATTCTTCAGAATTTTTATGCTCGGCTTTCTGATAACAATTGCACCATGCTCGATAATTCTTGTGTTGGCTCTTTTATGATGAAGACTATTGAATTCAGATGGAATTTATTGGATAGAATTAAACGCAACTCTGAAGATTGGGACCTCGACGAAGGTAAGGAATCTGGTATGACACCTAAGTTTGATTGTGTTAAATCTTTTATGGATACCGATATTTTCCGTAAGTTTAGCACTAAATATGGACTTGATTCTAAGATAGTAGCTTCTTTCTGTGAATCTTTTGCTACTTATGTTGATCTCCCTAAGGAGAAGTGGTTTAAATATCATCCTCCCATATAAGTAAAAGTAGCTGCACCTATTAAAGTTGAAGAAAAGACTATCACTTATAATGATCCTATTGTTCCCACCTCTTATGTTGAGAAACCACCTTTCCCTGTTAGAGTAAAGGATCATGCTAAAGCTTCAACTGTTGTTCATAAAAGCAATATCAGAACTTATGTACCTCCTGAGCAAGTTAAAGTAGAACCCAATATTGCAATTGTTAAAGATCTCTTGTCTGATAATATTGATGGGCATGTTATTGAGTTCGAAGGTGAAACTGCTAGAATTGCTAAACCCTGTGCTAAAGATAAACATAGACCTGTGTTAGGCGTGCCTGTTATTTCTATTAAAATAGGAGATCATTGTTATCATGGCTTATGTGATATGGGTGCGAGTGCTAGTGTTATACCACATACTTTATACGAAGAAATTAAGAATGAAATTGCACCTGCTAAATTAGAAGGTATTGATGTCACAATTAAACTTGCCAATAGAGATACTATTTCACCAATTGGGATTGTTAGAGATGTTGAAGTCTTGTGTGGGAAAACTAAATATCCTGCTGATTTTCTTGTTCTTACTTCTCCGCAAGATAATTTTTGTCCCATTATATTTGGTAGACCCTTCTTGAATACTGTTAATTCTACGATAGACTGCAAAAAGAATGTTGTAACTGTTGGCTTGGATGATATGGTTCATGAGTTCAATTTCTCTAAATTTAGTAAACAACATTGTGAGGAAGAATTGCCTAGTAAGGATGAAATTATTGGTCTTGCTTCTATTGCCGTACCTCCCAGTGATCCTTTGGAACATTATTTGCTAGACCATGAAAATGATATGTTTATGAATGAAAGAAGGGAAATAGATGAAGTATTCTTTAAATAGGAACCTATTCTGAAACACAATTTGCCCGTTGAAATCCTAGGGGACCCTCCTCCACCCAAGGGTGATCCCGTGTTTGAGCTTAAACCGTTGCCTAATAATCTTAAGTATGCTTATCTTGATGAAAAGAAAATATATCCTGTTATTATTAGTGCTAACCTTTCAGAGCATGAAGAAGAAAGATTACTAAAAACTCTGAAGAAGCACCGTGCCGCTATTGGATATACTCTTGATGATCTTAAGGGCATTAGTCCCACTCTATGTCAGCATAAAATAAATTTGGAAGCGGATGCCAAACCAGTTTGTGATCCTCAACGATGTTTGAATCCTAAAATGAAAGAAGTGGTAAGAAAGGAAATACTCAAGCTTCTGGAGGCAGGTATAATTTATCCCGTTGCTGATAGTCAGTGGGTAAGTCCTGTCCATTGCGTCCCTAAGAAGGGAGGTATTACTATTGTCCCTAATGATAAAGATGAATTGATCCCGCAAAGAATTATCACAGGTTATAGGATGGTAATTGATTTCCACAAATTAAATAAAGCTACTAAGAAAGATCATTACCCCTTACCTTTTATTGATCAAATGCTAGAAAGATTATGCAAACATACACATTATTGCTTTCTAGATGGTTATTCTGGTTTCTCTCAAATACCTGTGTCGGCTAAAGATCAATCAAAGACTACTTTTACATGCCCTTTTGGTACTTTTGCCTATAGACGTATGCCTTTTGGTTTATGTAATGCACCTGCTACCTTTCAAAGATGCATGATGGCTATATTCTCTGACTTTTGTGAAAAGATTTGTGAGGTTTTCATGGACGATTTTCCGTCTATGGTTCCTCTTTTGATGATTGCTTGAGCAATCTTGATCGAGTTTTGCAGAGATGTGAAGAAACTAATCTTGTCTTGAATTGGGAAAAGTGCCACTTTATGGTTAATGAAGGTATTGTTTTGGGACACAAAGTTTCTGAAAGAGGTATTGAAGTTGATAAAGCCAAGGTTGATGCTATTGAAAAGATGCCATGTCCCAAGGACATCAAAGGTATAAGAAGTTTCCTTGGTCACGCCGGATTTTATAGGAGGTTCATTAAGGACTTCTCAAAAATTTCTCGGCCTCTGACTAATTTATTACAAAAAGATGTACCATTTGTCTTTGATGATGATTGTGTAGAAGCATTTGAAATACTTAAGAAAGCATTAGTCTCTGCACCTATTGTTCAGCCACCTGATTGGAATTTACCCTTTGAAATTATGTGTGATGCTAGTGATTATGCTGTAGGTGTGTTCTAGGGCAATGAGTTGATAAGAAGTTAAATGTTATCCATTATGCTAGTAAGACTCTAGACAATGCTCAAAGAAATTATGCTACTACCGAAAAGGAACTTTTAGCAGTTGTATTTGCTTGTGATAAATTCAGACCCTATATTGTTGATTCTAAAGTAACTATTCACACCGATCATGCTGCTATTAAATATCTTATGGAAAAGAAAGATGCTAAACCTAGACTTATTAGATGGGTTCTCTTGCTGCAAGAATTTGATTTGCATATTGTTGATAGAAAAGGAGCTGAGAACCCCGTTGCAGATAACTTATCTAGGTTAGAGAATGTTCTTGATGACCCACTACCTATTGATGATAGCTTTCCTGATGAACAATTAAATGTCATAAGCACTTCTCGTAGCACTCCATGGTATGCTGATTATGCTAATTATATTGTTGCTAAATTTATACCACCTAGCTTCACATACCAACAAAAGAAAAGTTCTTTTATGATTTAAGGCATTACTTTTGGGATGACCCACATCTTTATAAAGAAGGGGTAGATGGTGTTATTAGACGTTGTGTACCTGAGCATGAACAGGAACAGATCCTACGCAAGTGTCACTCCGAAGCTTATGGAGGACACCACGCTGGAGATAGAACTGCACATAAGGTATTGCAATCTGGTTTTTATTGGCCTACTCTCTTCAAGGATGCCCGTAAGTTTGTTTTATCTTGTGATGAATGTCAAAGAATTGGTAATATTAGTAGACGTCAAGAAATGCCTATGAATTATTCACTTGTTATTGAACCATTTGATGTTTGGGGCTTTGATTATATGTGACCTTTTCCTGCCTCTAATGGATACACACATATTTTAGTTGATGTTGATTACGTTACTAAGTGGGTAGAAGCTATTCCAACTAGTAGTGCTGATCATAACACTTCTATTAAAATGCTTAAGGAAGTTATTTTTCTGAGGTTTGGAGTGCCTAGATATTTAATGACTGATGGTGGTTCACACTTTATTCATGGTGCTTTCCGTAAAATGCTTGCTAAATATGACGTTAATCATAGAATTGCATCTCCATATCACCCACGGTCTAGTGGTCAAGTAGAATTGAGTAATAGAGAGCTCAAGTTAATTTTGCAAAAGACTGTTAATAGGTCTAGAAAGAATTGGTCCAAGAAACTTGATGATGCATTATGGGCCTATGGAACTGCATATAAGAATCCTATGGGTATGTCTCCGTATAAAATGGTTTATGGAAAAGCATGTCACTTACCTCTTGAACTAGAACATAAGGCATATTGGGCTATTAAAGAGCTCAACTATGATTTCAAACTTGCCGGTGAGAAGAGGTTATTTGATATTAGCTCACTTGATGAATGGAGAACCCAAGCCTATGAAAATGCCAAGTTGTTTAAAGAAAAAGTTAAAAGATGGCATGACAAAAGGATACAAAAGCGTGAGTTTAATGTAGGTGATTATGTATTGCTATACAACTCCCGTTTAAGATTTTTTGCAGGAAAACTTCTCTCTAAATGGGAAGGTCCCTACGTTATCGAGGAGGTCTATCGTTCCGGTGCCATAAAAATCAACAACTTCGCAGGCACAAATCCGAAGGTGGTAAACGGTCAAAGGATCAAACACTATATCTCAGGTAATCCTATAAATGTTGAAACTAATATTATTGAAACCGTAACCCCGGAGGAATACATAAGGGGCACTTTCCAGAATGTTCCAGACTCCGAAAAGGAATAGGTATGTGTTACGGTAAGTAAACCGACTCCAAAACAAATTCTAAGGCAATATTACTCCGTTTTGGAATATTTAGAAAAACAGAAAAATAAGTAGCAGTCCGGGGAGGACACGAGGCCTCCACGAGGGTGGAGGGCGCGCCCCCTCCCCCTAGGCACGCGCCCTACCTCGTGAGCACCTCGTGTGCCGTCCGGACTCCGTTTTCTTGCACGATACGTATTTTGGGCGGTAAAAATTCATTATATATTCTCCCAAAGGTTTTGACTCCCGTATCACGCAAATATCCTCTGTTTTCATTTCGAGCTGTTTCCGTTGCAGATCTGAGGATTCCGGAGACTCGATCATCCTTCTATGAGGGTGAGCCTATGCCATGGAAGGTGGACGACAAGCTTGTATCATCAACAACACCTCCACCGCCAACAAAGAAGGAGACATAATCACATGGGTATGGGCACTCCCCTTGGCAACTGCCAAGCTTGGGGGAGGTGCCCCGGTATCGTATCACCATCACAACTTCTACATTTACCGTTTTTCTTAGTTCGATCCTATTAGTAGTATCTTGATTTAGTAGAATAAAGTCATGGCATGATTTAGTTTTGAAGTTTTGCTTTATGATCCCTCTATGCAATCGAGTCCGTGAGCTATATTTAATAAAGATTAGTGTTGAGTCAAGGGCTTGATTACTTTGCCATGATCTTGAGTGAATAAAAGAAGAGAATAAAAAGAAACAAAGAGCTCATATTGATCTTATTGAAAGTAATGACTTCACATAGAAAGAGTATGATGATTAAAAGTTGTTGGGAGTTGGCAAATATAGCTTTGGTCATCGTTGCAATTAATAGGAAGTAATAAGGAGAGAGAGGTTTCACATATAGATATATTATCATTGACATCTTTTATGATTGGGAACACTCATTAAAATATGACATGCTAAAGAGTTGATGTTGGACAAGGAAGACAACATAATGAGTTATGTTTTCTTATATCTGAGATAAAGTATGTTGTCATGGTTCCTCTAACATGTTGAGCTTGCCTTTCCCCCTCATGCTAGCCAAATTCTCAGCACCAAGTAGAGATACTACTTGTGCTTCCAAATATCCTTAAACCAGTTTAGCCATGAGAGTCCACCATATCTACCATGAGAGTCCACCATATCTACCTATGGATTGAGTCATCGGTGCAAGCAATAAAAAATGCTCTCTAAATATGCATGACTAATTAGTGCAGAGAAATAAGCTTTGTACGAACTTGTTGTGGACGCAGTAAAAGCGACGAACTGCATAATAAAGGTTCACATACAAGGGGCAATATAAAGTGACGTTCTTTTGCATTAAGATTTTGTGCATCCAACCATAAAAGTGCATGGCAACCTCTGCTTCCCTCTGCCTATCTTTTATTATTATCCTCTACTTTATGCAAGAGTCACGATGATCTTCACCTTTCCTTTTTCATTTTATCCTTTGGCAAGCCCAGCATGTTGGAAAGAACGTGATATATATATATATATAATTGGATGTAGGGGAGTATGAATTAGTATTGTTGACATTACCCTTGAGGTAAAAGGTTGTGGGGCAAAACTATAAGCCCCTATCTTTCTCTGTGTCCGGTTAAAACTCGTAACCACAAGTATTGCGTGAGTGTTAGCAATTATGAAGGACTAAGTGATAGTTGAGTATGTGGACTTGCTTTTAAGCTCTGACATAGACTCTTTCCGATGTTATGATAAATTGCAATTGCTTCAATGACTGAGGGTATAATTTGTTGGTGCCCAATAAGGTTTCTGATTCATACTTTGGCTTTGTGAAAAGATCATCACTTGAACATAAGTAATCATATGACAAAATTATATATGTTGCTGTTATGAGAATAATCATGATGCCTTCATGTCCGTATTTTATTTTTATCGACGCCTCTACCTCTAAACATGAGGACATATTTATTGTTATCGGCTTTTCGCTTGAGGACAAGCGAGGTCTAAGCTTGGGGGAGTTGATACGTCCATTTTGCATCATGCTTTTATATCGATATTTATCGCATTATGGGCTGTTATTTCACGTTATGTCACAATACTTATGGCTATTCTCTCTTATTTTACAAGGTTTACCATGAAGAGGGAGAATGCCGGCAGCTGGAATTCTGGGCTGGAAAAGGAGCAAATATTGAAGGGCTATTCTGCGCAACTCCAAAAGTCCTGAAACTCCACGGAATACCTTAAAATAAATAAAGAAAAATCATCCCCAAAGATGAAGGCCAGGGGGCCCACACCCTGCTCACGAGGGTGGGGGCGCGCCCCTCCCCCTGGGCGCGCCCCCTACCTCGTGGGCCCCCTGGTGGCTCTCCGATGTCCATCTTCTCCTATATGAAGTCTTTCGATGAGAAAAAATAACAAGCAACCTTTCGGGACGAGACTCCGCCGCCATGAGGCGGAACCTTGGGGGAACCAATCTAGGGCTCCGGCAGAGCTGTTCTGCCGGGGACACTTCCCTCTGGGAGGGGGAAATCATCGTCGTCATCATCACCAACGGTCCTCTCATCGGGAGAGGGCAATCTCCATCAACATCTTCATCAGCACCATCTCATCTCCAAACCCTAGTTCATCTCTTGTATCCAATTCTTGTCTCCAAGTCCGGGATTGGTGCTAGTAGGTTGCTAGTAGTGTTGATTACTCCTTGTAGTTGATGCTAGTTGGTTTATTTGGTGGAAGATCATATGTTCAGATCCTTTATGCATATTATTACCCCTCTGATTATGAACATGAATATGCTTTGTGAGTAGTTACGTTTGTTCCTGAGGACACGGGAGAAGTCTTGCTATTAGTAGTCATGTGAATTTGGTATTCGTTCGATATTTTGATGAGATGTATGTTGTCTAACCTCTAGTGGTGTTATGTGAACGTCGACTACATAACACTTCACCATTATTTGGGCCTAGAGGAAGGCATTGGGAAGTAATAAGTAGATGATGGGTTGCTAGAGTGACAGAAGCTTAAACCCTAGTTTATGCGTTGCTTCGTAAGGGGCTGATTTGGATCCATATGTTTCATGCTATGGTTAGGTTTACCTTAATACTTTTGTTGTAGTTGCGGATGCTTGCAATAGAGGTTAATCATAAGTGGGATGCTTGTTCAAGTAAGAACAACACCCAAGCACCGGTCCACCCACATATCAAATTATCAAAGTACCGAACGCGAATCATATGAGCGTGATGAAAACTAGCTTGACGATATTCCCATGTGTCCTCGGGAGCGCTTTTCCTATTATAAGAGTTTGTTCCGGCTTACCCTTTGCTACAAAAAGGATTGGGCCGCCTTGCTGCACCTCATTTACTTTTGTTACTTGTTGCTCGTTACAATTATCTTATCACAAAACTATCTGTTACCACTTATTTCAGTACTTGCAGAGAATACCTTGCTGAAAACCGCTTATCATTTCCTTCTGCTCCTCGTTGGGTTCGACACTCTTACTTATCGAAAGGACTACGTTAGATCCCCTATACTTGTGGGTCACCACCCGGCAAGAAGCAAAGGAGGAGACTAGAAAAGAAAGGCCTTTTAGGCAGCACAGCTGCTTCAAGCAGCCAGCCACCTCTGAAGCCCCGGGTGGTAGACAAAATACCCGTCGAAGGTAAGAAGCGCTCCCATGTCGTCGGCGACCCGATCCTACCGGCCAAATCGCTAGAGCACATACTAAACAATGATCTAAGGAGACTCCATGAAGATGTGCTGGCCAGAGAGAAAAGCCTTCTAATCGCGGAAAAACCTGGATACTCGCTTTAAGCGGCTAAGGTGCCGGATGGGAAGTTGTACATCGACAACTGGCCTGTGAATGAGTTCATCCTGCGATTTGACTACATCTACCACATGTTCCACATGACCAAGTTGGATTTCCAGTTCATCCGCATGTATGCGCTGGATCTGAACTACTTCATCAGGGTTGAAAACATCAAATATATCTGCGTCGCGGACCCGTAATATATGCACGAGAGCTTCTTGGAAGTTTGCAAAGAGCACCATGACTATGTGATCAAGTACCTCGGGGAATTCATGATTGATAATAAGGACAAGGAAGCGATTCTCATGCCTTATCATCCCACGTAAGTCATCCGCACATATCCTTTCGTAAGTGTTAAGCATTCCTTTGCAAGCATGGAGGCTAATTTGAGGTGTACTTAACTTGCGCAGCGGGGGCGGGGGGGCGCCGTCCTCATCGCTCTATACGCAGAATACTCCCATGCTATGTACTTGGACTCATCGAAGAACCTCAGGAAAAAGGATTACAAGAACATAAAGAGTGTTCTCGATAGTGCCCTGTTAACCTTCAGCCTATCTGGTGGATATATCAAGGCGAAAAAGTACAGGAATCGCGGGCTGGCTTTCAGTCATAAGACCGACTTTTGCTGCATCCAGTAACCGCACACCAGTATGGATGATGGATTCTACCTCATGCATCACCTGCTCGAGTACAGAAGGGATAATAAACGCCTCTGCATGTCACCTACTACCAATGATGCTGAGATTGTCAGATGGGCCACAAGCATAGGTAGTACACTGGATCATAGAATCAGAGCTGAGTTTTATCATGTACAGTGTGAACTTGCCCAAGTGATCATGAAGGAGGTCCTCGAACCAACATGGATGTTCTACCATGGGCCAATCACGCGGGAAGATGTCGGAGCACTGCTACTCGCTAAGCGTCTAGACCTAAAGCCTTTCAAGAAGCTCGGGTGCTTCCTACCTGACAATAAAGATTGGACCACCGACATGGAGGACTGATTGTTGATGACAATGCATGTTTCACTACTGTCTTTTTCTATGGCAAACTTTGAATTTATGCACGGCGAAACTATGTGATGTAACTAAACTGTGGTCCTGAACAAGCATAGATCGCTCTAGTTAATTAGTTTGGGTATGAGCAACTTCATCATTTATGTTTACTATTGGTTGCTTGTATTTTGCTAATTATGCCTCTTTGTTTTCTTACGTACATTATGTTACATATTGTCGTTCAATTCATCAACTCACGATGGAGGTACATAGATCAGAGATGGCGAAGGGCTACTATGCCATGTACGTTGGGAGGGTTCCAGAGTCTACTACCGCTGGCCAGCCGCTCAGGCCCGGGTGCATAGGTACCCGGGTGCCAGCCACAGAGGGTTTGACAGCAGAGCCGAAGCGGAAAGTAGTTACTTAAGGTGGACACACCAGCATGAGCAGGGGCGGGATCACCGGTGCTACATAGTCGCGCTCTTGCTCATGTTGATCGCTCTTGTCTTCTACATCATGGTTTAGATAGAGATGATGAAACTTGTGTGTGCGCCATGACCATGCAGTTGCACTTATTCGAGACATGACATGATTGCACTTGTGTATCACTATTTTCGAGATGTGATGATATTTGTGTTGAATGATGATAATGATGATGGTATGACGAGACTACACTATGTCTATGATATGATGAGAATAGTGTATGTTTAGTATGATCTGATGAAACTATTGTATAGAGCCTATATAAATACACTACAAATATGTAGGGGGTGCGGTTCGGTGAAAGGGGGAACATTAGCAGTAGTGCTGGAAGGAACCTACCAGTAGCGCTCGCTTAGCAGTAGCGCTTCATGTGAAAAAGCGCTACTAAGAGTTATCAGTAGTGTTGGTCCTGGAAGCGCTACTGCTAACAATAATTACCAGTAGCGCTGCCCATAAAAGCGCTACTACTAAAACTTAGTTGTAGCGCGCTAGCAGGAGCGCTGGACCAAGCGCTACTGCTATGCATATTTCAAGCGCTACTACTAGGGTTTTCCCTAGTAGTGTAGCACTTGCTTGACAATGCTTGATTCTGACCAGAACCATGGAAAAATTTCATAGGGCAAAAGGAGTCATGGATTGAGCCAAAAATTGGTAGAGGGAGTTGATATGGATAGGAGAATGTCCTGGAAAATTGTCAGCTTAAATGGAGCAATATAAAATATAGTTGCTTCACAAACTGAAAATCTGACCAGAAACTAAGATTTGAAGATGGGCTCAGAGAAATGAGTTACATGAGCTCAAATTTTGTGGAGAGTAAAGATTTGATCATATGAAGGACATTACAAAATTTCAACTCATTTGGATATGCCTAGCTAGTACTTCCTTCACAATGTCTTCCCTCAGACAGGAACTTTGAAAAATTGCTCAGGTATATTTAGTAAGAAAATTGAGTTGAATTTTAGCATGGTGCAATGATATGGACAGGAAAAGATGTCCAAGAAGTTTGGGGTCAATTGGGTAAAGATAAATAGCACTTGCTTTGCAAAGTGCCATTTAGGGCAGAATAGAAAAATAATTATTGGAGGATTATTTTTGAACATGGCAATGAAATGTTTTGCCATATTTGAGCAAGATATGACACAAAAAATGTATGAGAATTTTTTGGGAATTTTTGGAGTGACAAAAAGATGGGTTGCTTCACAACTTAGGGCATATAGGATAATTCCTTTATCAGAAAAGGAACATTCCCAATAAAAGAGTATTGGGATTTGGGCTAGGATGCAAATGACATGATCTAGGGATTATAATAAGGATGAAAAGCCACTATAAAACATAGGAAGACAAGATCTTCCCAAGTTTTGGAACCACATAGCCACAGAAAAGCAATTCAAATCAAGCAATCCAAGAAAATCAAAGAAAAAAGAAAAGGGCAAAATCCAGGGTGTTACACACACACACACACACACCATATAGAGCAATGCTATCCATAAAAATAACAAATTTGCCAATTTAAATATCTGACTGTAGAAATAATGACAAAAATAAAAATTCCACTTGAAATACAAGTTTACTATGTGAAATTAAATAATATATGCATTAAACACTAAACAATGAAATCAATGATGACCACTAAACTTGAAAATCACGCCCAGAAAATAAGAATAACATTTTCATCCAGTTATACATAATATTGGAAATTAACCCTACCAATTCAGATTTCATCTTCGTGAACCAGGAATTAGAGAAACCCACATATGCATCACTTGCGATTCTTTTGAGTGGTATTTGCAGAGAGATTGAAAAGTTTGCTTGACATACTCTTTCGCCCCTAGTGACGGAGTGGCCTAGGGCGATAGAACGCTACGAGATTAATGCACTGGAAAAAAATAAGATCATCATCCCCGCATGCGGCTCTTCCCATTGGCTGCCTGGTTGCCGCTCCTGCAAGGATTCGTCGATCCCAATTCGTGTCCACATGGACTGAAGCATGGATGAATGAACGAAGGAACTAGTACCTTTGGATCGAGCATTGTGGACGGGAAGAGAGGACCGGTGACTATGCGTGACTTGCATATGGCCCAATATTGTATGTGACTTGCATAACGCCAAATAAGAATTTTTGGCGATCGATCTATATGTATAGGTAAATAATCGCTGCAAATTAGGGTAGGGGGAAATTAGGGGGCAATGAAAATACTAACCATTAACTGAAATCTGAGAATGACTTGAGGGTGACTTACGTTGGCTTGGCTTCCCCAAAAGGATGTCATCGCTGCAACTTATATGCCTTCCAAGCTAGCTAGATCTACCGGTCAATAAAGAGTCAAAGCGAAATCTTCTTATAATTTGTCAGTTTTAGCAAGTCACCTTCTATGCACGTTCTTTGCTATCTTATCTTGGACACAGAATGCCTGACGTGCCGTGGCATCCACTGGCATGTGGCCCCGGGCCCACACGTCAGTAGCGCAATGTTAGTGTGACGTACGTCCACTAGTAGAAAATAGGGCTTTTGTTCGGCCAGAAAAGAGCATTAATCCCGGTTGCATTACGAACCGGGAATAATGTGAGCATTAGTCCCGGTTCGAGCGGGTAGGGCACCGTACAGGCATTAGTCCCAGTTCAAATGGGACCTTTAGTCCCGGTTGGTGCCACCAACCGGGACTAAAGGGTGCGATGCCCATTAGTACCAATTCGTGGCACCAACCGGTACTAAAGGTTAGACCTTTAGTACCGGTTGGTAGCATGAACCGGTACTAATGGGGTTTGAGGCATTAGTACCGGTTCGTGGCACGAACCGGTACTAAGGGTCCCATTTTCATACTCTACCCCCCCCAGTGGATCGCCTTTTTAGTTTTGTAAAAAGCAAAATAAAATGTTAAAAACTTAAAAAATTCAAATCCTTCCAAATGTAGTTATGTTACTACATGTACTAGTTAGGAAAAATTAAAAACTTAAATTTCGACATGTTTTGCATAAAGTGTAGGGAAAATGTAAAACGGCTATAACTTTTGCATATGATGTCAGAAAAAACGTATAATATATCAAAATGCTCAAAACGAAATTCCGCATCCGACTTTGACGGCCTACAGCCTGTTTGCAAATTTTTAGAATCCTCAAATTCTAAAAGGAAAAAAAGTTATGCTCAAATTTCAACTTTTTGAATTTTTGTTAAATCTGGTGAAACTATGGTCAAACTACTTATTCAAGAAGTATTAGTGTTACTAAATAATTATTCAAGAATATTAGTGTTACTAAATAATTATTTCATTTTTTTTGAATTTTGGACAAATCTGGTCAAACTGTCGTCAAACAATGGTCAAACTACTTATTTAAGAAATATTTGTGTTACTAAATAAATATTTCAGTTTTTTTGAATTTTGGTCAAATCTGGTCAAACTGTGGTCAAACTATGGTCAAACTACTTATTCAAGAAATATTAGTGTTACTAATAATTATTGTTTTTTAGAACAATAGTTTCAAACTCAAATAGTGAGAGGATTGACATCTTATTATTGTCAGGAAAACAACAAGTGCAGACTTGGAAATGAGGGAGAATAGAACCCGGAAGTTAATCGTGCTCAGGCTGGAGTAGTAAGAGGATGGGTGACCGTCCGGGAAGATAGATGATTTGGAATGATGAGGGGTGATTAGAGATTAGAGGTTAAATTGAGTAGTGATGAGGGGTGATTAGAGATTAGAGGTTAAAACAATTCGGAAATTTGAAAATAAAAAAATCCAAAAAATCCAGAAAAATCATAAAATTTCCTTTAGTGTTTCCAACCGGGAGTAAAGGTGGACCTCCAGGCAGCGGCCACGTGGAGGGACTTTAGTCCCGGTTCGTATAAGAACCGGGACTAAAGGGGAGGCTTTAGTAATGACCCTTTAGTCCCGGTTCCAGAACCGGGACTAAAGGCCCTTATGAACCGAGACTAAAGGCCCTTTTTCTACTAGTGGTCAGAGGATCCGACTCCTCTTATCTTATACTCAGTGGCGGAGGACGAAAAAAATTTGAGGTGAGGCGGACCCATGATAAAATGTCGTGTGTTCACATGTATATCACACACACACATTCATCTAAAAATTTATATCACACACACACGCGCACGCACGCACACCATATCGAGCAATGCTATCCATAAAAATAAGAAATTCGGCAATAAAAATAAGAAATAATTACCAAAATGAATATTCCACTTGAAAGACAAGTTGATTATGTGAAGTTAAATAATAAAATGCATTAAACACTTAACAATAAAATCAATGTTGACCAGCAATATTGAAAATCACGCCCAGAAAATTAGAATCACGTTCATCCAATTATACATAATATTGGAAATTAACCCTGCCAATACAGATTACATATTCGTGAACCGGGAATTAGAGAAAACCCAGGTATGCATCACTTCCGATTCTTTTGAGTGATACTTGAAGAGAGATTGAAAAGTTGGCTTGACATACTCTTGCGCGCCTAGAGACCGAGTGGGCTAGGGCGATAGCAGAACGCCACGATATTAATGTACTAGAAAAAAAATTAGATCATCGTCCCTGCATGCGGCTCCTGCCAGTTGGTTGCCTAGTTGCCACTCCTGCAAGGACTAGTCATCACCAATTTGTGTCCACCCATTGACTGTAGCATCAACGAATGAACGAAGGAACTAGTACCTCTGGATCGAGCATTGTGGACAGGAAGAGAGGATCAGTGACTAGGCGTGACTTGTATATGCCCAATATTGTATGTGACTTGTATAAGGCCCAATAAGAATTTTTGGCGATCGATCTATATGTAGAGGTAAAGAATCAGTGCAAATAAAGGTAGGGGGGAATTAGGGGGGAAATGAAAAGACTAACCAGTAACTGAGATCTTTGAATGACTTGGGGGTGACTTGCGTTGGCTTGGCATCCCCGAAAACAGATTCAGTGAGATTGTGAAAGGAAGTCATCGCTGCAATTTATCTGCCTTCCAACCTAGCTAGATCTACCGGTCAATAAAGATTCAAAGCGAAATCTTCTTATAATCTATCATTTTTAGCATGTCAGCTTGTATGCACGTTTGTTGCTATCTTATCTTATACTTGAGGGCTATCCGGCTCCGACAACGGCGGCAACGGCCTATCCCGTATCGGCTGAACACGATATAGGTGGAGAGGGTGAAGACAGACGAGACCTCGACCTCATCAGCAACGTCCCCGACAACACGCTTGAAAAGATAATCTTACTCCTTCCCATCAAGAAAGGCAATCGCACCCAGATCCTCGCGAAAATTGTAAGATCCCCAAACTTAGACAATCACTATAAGCCCTCTTTATAGTGCCGCTTTCCTATGAGACCCAAATTCTTGGGGAACGTTGCAAGGAAAAGAAAAAAATTCTAACCCCACGCAAGATCTACCCATGGAGATGCATAGCAACGAGAGGGTAGATTGTGTCTACGTACCCTTGTAGACCGTAAGTGGAAGCGTTTGTTAATGCGGTTGATATAGTCGAATTTCTTCGCGATCCAACCGATCAAGTACCGAACGTACGACACCTCCGCGTTCAGCACACATTCATCTTGATGATGTCCTCGCCTTCATGATCTAGCAAGATGGGCGAAGTAGTAGATGAGTTCCGGCAGCACAACAATGTGGTGACGGTGATGGTAATGCTATCTCCGCAAGGCTTCGCCTAATCACTCTGAAAAATATGACCGAGGGACGAAACTGTGGAGAGGGGACCCGCACATGGCTAAGAGATTGTCGTGGCCCTTTGTGGTGTCCCTTCCCTCATATATGTAGGTGGGGGGAGGGGAGGCAGCCAGGAGGCGCCCCAAGGGAGGTCGAATCCACCTTGGGCTCCTGCCCTGGCTGTCCTGATACGTCTCCAATGTATATATAAATTATGAAGTATTCATGTTGTTATTTTATCATTCTTGGGTGTTTTACAATCATTTTATAGCAACTTTATTGGGTGTTTTACAATCATTTTATAGCAACCTATTGACCCACTGCCCAGTGCCAGTTGTTGTTTTTCCTTGTTTTTTACATCGCGTGAAATTGATATCAAACGAGTCCAAACGCAACGAAACTTTATGGAGATTTTTGCTGGACCAGAAGGAACCCAATGGGCCTTAGTTGCACCTAGGGGGTTCCCCGAGGGTGGCACAACCCACCAGGGCGTGCCAGGACCCTGGTGCGTCCAGGTGGGTTGTGGCTAGCTCTGTGGCCTCCCGCACCCCCTCTTTGAAGTATGAATTCCCAAATATTCAGAAACCCTTCAGGGTTAACCTAGATCAGAAGTTCCGCCGCCGCAAGGTCTCTGTATCCGCGGAAACCAATCTAGACCCCGTTCGGGCACCCTGCCGGAGGGGGGAATCATCTCCTGTGACCACGATGAGGAGGGAGTAGTCCACCCTCAGGGCCGAGGGTTTGTACCTGTAGCTATGTGTTTGATCTCTCTCTCGTGATTTATATCATGGGCTTTGTTAATATAGTCGGATCATATGATGTTTCTCCCCTCTATACTCTTGTTATGATGAATTGAATCTTTACCCTTCAAAGTTTTGACTTGTCGGATTGAATATTCAGAGATGAGAACACATGATATATGTCTTGTAATATGAATACTTGAGGTGACAATGAGGTATCTTATTGATTCACTTGATATGTGTTATGGCATTCAACTCGTGGATTCCCGCGGTGATAATGGGGTAATCTATGCATAGGGGTTGATGCACATTTTTCTCTGACGGAAACTTTGGGGTCTCTTTATAGTTCTTTGTGTGCATTGAGTATTATGAATATGAATTTTCTTTGTTGTTATTCTAGTACGAACTCTGGGATAGATCAAACGAAAAAATAGCTTTGTGTTATTTTAGTACAAACTCTTGAATAGGTCGAACGGAAAGAATAGCTTTGAGGTGGTTTCGTGACCTACGAACAATTCCTATCTTTTGTTCTCCGCTAATAGGAACTCGGGAGTGATTCTTTATTGCACTTTCATGGACAATCATATGATCCAACTTTGTTAGCATTGTTGAGGGGTTGCATTAGCGAAAGTATGAACCCTAGGCCTCATTTTTAAGCATTGCAACACCGTTTTTGTGCCCGTTTACTATTTGCTACCTTGTTATTTTTATTTATTCAGATTATAAAAATATATTTCTACCATCCATATTACACTTTTATCACCATCTCTTCGCCGAACTAGTGCACCTATACAATTTGCCATTGTATTGGGAGTGTTGGGGACACAAGAGATTTCTTGTATTTGGTTGCAGGGCCATTTGAGAGACACCATCTTCATCCTACACCTCTCACAGATTGATAAACCTTAGGTCATCCACTTGAGGGAAAATTGCTACTGTCCTACAAAACTCTACACTTGGAGGCCCAACACATGTCTACAAGAATAAAGTTGCGTAGTAGACATCACGCCCCCCCCCTTCCTTATTGGCGCACAGGAGGAAGGCAGGGAGATGTGCCCCCCCTCCTTTCTATAATGAGGAGGGTAAGGCGGGAGGGGCCAACCCTCCCCCTTTCCTTCCCCTAGGACCGGCAGCTAGGGAGAGAGCCTGCGAGCCCCCTTGTGGGCTGGTGTGTGCCTCCCCTTGGCCCATTAGGCCCATAGACCTCCCGAGGCCAACTGGAACCCCTTCTGGTGATCCGATGGTTACCCGGTAGAACCCAAAACCTTTTTGCTGTCCAAATAGCATCGTCATATATATCAATCTTTACCTTCGGACCATTTTGGAGCTCCTCTTCATGTCTGTGGTCTCATCTAGTACTCTGAACAACATTCGGTCACCAAATCATATAACTCATATAACACTATATCGTCAACTAAAGTTAAGCGTGCGGACCCTATGGGTTCGATAACTATGTAGACATGACTGAGACACTTCTCTGCTCAATAACCAATAGCGGAACCTGGATGCCCATATTGGTTCCTACATATTCTATGAAGATCTTTATCGGTCGAACCTTATGACAACATACGTAATTCCCTTTGTCTATTGGTATGTTACTTTCTCGAGATTCGATCATCAGCATCTTCATACCTAGTTCAATCTCATCACTGGCATGTCTCTTTACTCATTCCATAATACATCATCTCATAACTAACTACTTAGTCACTTTGCTTGGAAGCTTCTTGTGATGTGTATTACCGAGAGGGCCCAAAGATACCTCTTTGATACACTGAGTGACAAATGTTAATCTCGATCCATGCAACTCAACAAACACCTTCGGAGATACTTGTAGAACGTCTTTATAATCACCTAGTTACGTTGTGACGTTTGATAGAACACAAGGTATTGCTCCGGTATCCGGGAGTTGCATGATCTCGTAGTCGAAGGAATATGTATTTGACATTAAAAAGCAATAGAAATAAACTGAGCGATCATGTGCTAAGCTAATGACATCATTCTCCTAATGATGTGGTCCTTTTATCAAGTGACAACACATGTCTATGTTTAGGACCTTAACCATATTTGATCAACGAGCTAGTCTAGTAGAGGATTACTAGGGACATGGTATTTAGTTTATGTATCCACACATGTATTTAAGTTTCTGATCAATACATTTCTAGCATGAATAATAAACATGTATCATGAATAAGGAAATATAATAATAACAACTTTAGTATTGCCTCTAGGGCATATTTCCATCAGTCCTCCACTTGCACTAGAGTCAATATCTAGATTACATTGCAATGAAACTATCACCCATAGAGTCTTGGTGTTGATGAGGGTTTGCTCGCGGAAGAGGCTTAGTCAATGGGTCTGCTACATTCAGATCTATATGTATTTTGCAAATTTCTATGTCTCCATCCTTGACCTTTTCATGAATGGAGTTGAAGCGTCTCTTGATGTGTTTGGTTCTCTCATAAAACCTGGATTCCTTCGCTAAGGCAATTACTCCTGTGTTGTCACAAAAGAGTTTCATTGGACCCAATGCACTGGGTATTACATGAAGATCGGATGTGAACTCCGTCATCCAGATTCCTTCATGCGTTGCTTCCGAAGCAGCTATGTATTCCACTTCACATGTGGATCCTTCCACGACGCTCTCCTTGGAAGTGCACCAACTGACAGCTCCACCATTTAATACAAATATGTGTTTGGTTTGTGACTTAGAGTCATCTAGATTAGTGTCGAAGCTAGCATCAACGTAACAATTTACGACGAGCTCTTTGTCACCTCCATAAACAAGAAACATATCCTATGTCCTTTTTAGATACTTCGGGATGTTCTTGACCGTTGTCTAGTTATCCACTCTTGGATTACTTTGGTACCTCCCTGCCAAACTTATGGCAAGGCACACATCAGGTCTGGTACACAGCATAGAATACATGATAGAACCTATGGATGAGGCATAGGGAATGACTTTGTTATCTCTATCTTCTATAGTGGTCGGGCTTTCAGTCTGACTCAATTTCACACCTTGTAACACAGGCAAGAACCCTTTCTTTGACTGATCCATTTTGAACTTCTTCAAAACTTTGTCAAGGTATGTGCTTTGTGAAAGTCCTATTAAGCGCCTCGATCTATCCCTATAGATCTTGATGCCCAATATATAAGCAGCTTCACCAAGGTCTTTAATTGAAAAATTCTTATTCAAGTATCCTTTTATGCTATCCAGAAATTATATATCATTTCCAATCAACAATACTTCATCCACATATAATATCAGAAATGCTACAGAGCTCCCACTCACTTTCTTGTAAATACAGGCTTCCACGTAAGTCTGTATAAAACCATATGCTTTGATCACCTTATCAAAGCGTATATTCCAACTCCGAGATACTTGCACCGGTCCATAGATGGATAGCTGGAGCTTGCACACTTTGTTAGCACCTTTAGGATCGACAAAACCTTCCGGTTGCATCATATACAACTCTTCTTTAAGAAATCTGTTAAGGAATGCAGTTTTGACATCCATTTGCTAGATTTCATAATTATAAAATGCGGCAATTGCTAACATGATATGGACTGACTTAAGCATCGCTACGGGTCAGATAGGCTCATCATAGTCAAACCTTTGAACTTGTCAAAAACCTTTTGCGACAAGTCAAGCTTTGTAGATAGTGACATTACCATCAGTGTTTGTCTTGAAGATCCATTTATTCTCATTGGCTTTCCGATCATCGGGCAAGTCCACCAAAGTCCATACTTTGTTCTCATACATGGATCCTATCTCAGATTTCATGGCCTCAAGCCATTTATCGAAATTTGGGCTCATCATAGCTTCTTCATAGTTTGTAGGTTCGCCATGGTATAATAACATGACTTCCAGGATAGGATTATCGTACCACTATGGTGTGGAACATGCTCTGTTCGATCTATGAGGTCCAGTAGTAACTTGATCTGAAGTTTCATGATCATCATCATTAGCTTCCTCTCCAGTTGGTGTAGGCATCACGGGAACGGTTTTGTCTGATGTGCTACTTTCCAATTCGAGAGAAGGTACAATTACCTCATCAAGTTCTACTTTCCTCCCACTCACTTCGTTTGAGAGAAACGCCTTCTCTATAAAGAACCCATTCTTGGTAACAAAGATCTTGCCTTTGGATCTATGGTAGAAGGTGTACCCAATAATTTATTTAGGGTTCCTATGAAGACGCACTTCTCCGATTTGGGTTCGAGCTTATCAGGCTAAAGCCTTTTGACATAAGTGTCGCATCCCCAAACTTTAAGAAACGACGGCTTAGGTTTGTTGCCAAACCATAGTTCATACAATGTCATCTCAACAGATTTTGACAGTGCCCTATCTAACTTGAGTGCGGCTGTCTCTAATGCATAACCCCAAAACGATACTGGTAAATTGGTTAGAGACATCATAGAACGCATCGTATCTAATAAAGTATGGTTACGACGTTCGGACACACCATTATGATGTAGTGTTCCAGGTGGCATGAGTTGTGAAACAATTCCACATTATTTTAAATGAAGGCCAAACTCGTAACTCAAATATTCGCCTCCGCGATCAGATCGTAGAAATCTTATTTTTTTTTGTTGCGATGATTCTCCACTTCACTCTGAAATTCCTTGAACTTTTGAAACTTTTCAGATTTGTGTTTCATCAAGTAGATATATCCATACCTACTCAAATCATCCGTAAAGGTCGGAAAATAATGATACCCACCACGTGCTTCAACACTCATCAGACCACATACATTGGTATGTATTATTTCAAACAAGTCATTAGCTCCCTCCATTGTTCCGGAGAACGGAGTTTTAGTCATCTTGCCCATGAGGCATGGTTCGCAAGTATCAAATGATTCATAATCAAGTGATTCAAAAAGTCCATCTGTATGGAGTTTCTTCATGCGCTTTACACCAATATGACCTAAACGGCTGTGCCACAAGTAGCACTATCATTATCAACTTTGCATCTTTTGGCATCAATATTATGAATATGTGTATCACTATGATAAATATTCAACAAGAATAGACCATTCATCAAGGGTGCATGACCATAAAAGATATTGCTCATATAAATAGAACAACCATTATTCTCCGATTTAAATGAAGAACCATCTCGCAATAAACAAGATCCATATATAATGTTCATTCTCAACGCTGGCACCAAATAACAATTATTGAGGTCTAAAACTAATCTCGAAGGTAGATGTAGAGGTAGCGTGTCGACGGTGATCACATCGACCTTGGAACCATTCTCAACATGCATTGTCACCTCGTCCTTGGCCAATCTTTGTTTATTCGGTAGCTCCTGTTTCAAGTTACAAATATGAACAATCGAACCAGTATCAAATACCCAGGCGCTACAATGAGCATTAGTAAGGTACACATCAATAACATGTATATCAAATATACCTTTGTTCACTTTGCCATCCTTCTTATCCGCCAAGTATTTGGGGTAGTTCTGCTTCTAGTGACCACTTCCTTTGAAGTAGAAGCACTCAGTTTCAGGCTTGGTTCCAGCTTTGGGCTTCTTCATGGAAGCGGCAACTTGCTTGCCATTCTTCTTGAATTTCCCTTTCTTTCACTTTCCCTTTTTCTTGAAACTAGTGGTCTTATTAACCATCAACACTTGATGCTTCTTCTTGATTTTTATCTCGGCGGCCTTAAGCATTGCGAAGAGCTCAGGAATGGTTTTTTTCATCCCTTGCATATTATAGTTCATCATGAAGCCTTTGTAGCTTGGTGGCAGTGACTGAAGAACTATGTCAATAATACTCTCAACTGGAAGATCCATTCCCAGCTGAGTCAAGTGGTTATGATACCCGGCCATTTTGAGTATGTGTTCACGGATAGAACAATTCTCCTCCATCTTGCAGCTATAGAACTTGTTAGAGACTTCATATCTCTCAACCCGGGCATTAGCTTGACATATCAACTTCAAATCTTGGAACATCTCATATGCTCCATGATGTTCAAAACGTCTTTGAAGTCCCAGTTCTAAGCCGTAAAGCATGGCACACTGAACTATTGAGTAGTCATCGGATCGAGTCTCTCAGACGTTCATAACATCTACAGTAGCTCCTGCAGCAGGTCTATCACCTAGCGGTGCATCAAGGACAAAATTCTTTTGTGCAGCAATGAGGATAATCCTCAAGTTACGGACCCAGTCTGTGTAGTTTCTACCATCATCTTTCAACTTAGCTTTCTCTAGGAACACATTAAAATTTAGGGGAACGGTAGCACGGTCCATTGATCTACAACGTAGATAAGAAAAACTATTAAGACTAAGTTCATGATAAATTAAGTTCAATTAATCAAATTACTAATGAACTCTCACATAAATAAACATCCCTCAAGTTACCTAGGTGATACATGATCCAAAGCAACTAACCCATGTCCGATCATCACGTGAGATGGGGTAGTCATCAATGGTGAACATCTCTATGTTGATCATATCTTCTATAAGACTCACGTTTGACCTTTCGATCTTGTCGGATTCCAGGCACCGCACACCCAAGAAAGGTTCGAACTCAGGGACGTGTGCGAAGAACTCAACCTCTCTAGCCGATCGATCCACTTCTCTCATGACCTAGCTCGAAGAACAGGAAAGAAATGGACACAACAGTTTACCTAGGTTCAGGCTACCTTGCGGTGTAAAACCCTACTCCTGCTTTGTGGCGGATTAGCCTCGCGGGGGGCTGAGGATGAACTAGTACAAGTGGAACAACAGCCTCAGGAGGCTTGTTCTTGTGATGAGCTCTTGGGGATTCGATGAGATGATCACCTGATGCCTCCTACGGTGGTGGCTAGGCTATATTTATAGTGGCATTGGTCCTCTTCCCCCAAAACATAGGCGGGAAGGGATCCCATAATGGCCAAATTTGAAAGGGGACAAGTAGTGCACCCGATCCTGGCGAAAGGTGGTCTTCGCCTGCAAAGCTTCTGATCATGACATCATGGTGGGCTCGACAATGACATCCATCCTGCCGTTCTGGCGGTCTTGGTCTCATTGCATGCAAATGGCAACCTTTGGCTGATTCCTTGGGACTCTGCACCTGCGCTTGCCTCCTTTGCACCAAAGAGGAAACCTGCCGCTCTACACCCGCTGGCGCACGCCTGGCCTTGGTCGTCATGGTTGATGTCGTTTCAGCCTCATGAGGTCAGGCCTTGCATATAAATCGCCGCTCCTCAGGAGGCTTCCTGAGGGGGCTGCTCCTTCAGGAGGTCTTGATGTCGCCCGCTAAGGGAGTCCCGAATTAAGGGGTCCTCGGACAGCCGGACTATATGCATATGCCAGACTGTTGGGCTATGAAGATACAAGATAGAGGACTTCGTCCCATGTCTGGATGGGACTCTCCTTTGCGTGGAAGGCAAGCTTGGCGATTCGGATATGAAGATTCCTTCCTTTGTAACTGACTCTGTGTAACCCTAGCCCCCTCCAGTGTCTATATCAACTGGAGGATTTAGTCTGTAGGACAAGAATAATCATAATCATAGGCTAGCTTATAGGGTTTAGCCTCTACGATCTCGTGGTAGATAAACTCTTTTAATACTCATATCATCAAGATCAATCAAGCAGGAAGTAGGGTATTACCTCCATCGAGAGGGCCCGAACCTGGGTAAACATTGTGTCCCCCGCCTCTTGTTACCATTAGCCTTAGACGCACAGTTCGGGCCCCCCTACCCGAGATCCGCCAGTTTTGACACCGACATTGGTGCTTTCATTGAGAGTTCCACTGTGTCATCACCGTAAGGCTTGATGGCTCCTTCAATCATCTACAACAACGTAGTCCAGGGCGAAGTTTTTCTCCTCGGACAAATTTTCGTATTCGGCGGCTTTGCACTGCGGGCCAACTTGCTTGGCCATCTTGAGTAGATCGACAGCTACGCCCTGGCCATCAGGTCAGGTTTGGAAGCTTGAACTACACCGCCGACATCCGCGGAGACTTGATCTTCGACGGATTCGAGCCCATGACAGCCGCGCCCTGCTGCCATGATGAATATGACAAATCTGTCATCAGATGGCATGCAGGGGATAGCGCCTCTGGCCCCAGGTCCAAAGCCGAGCGCTCCATCCAAGAACGAGAAGCCCAACCTCGCCATGGAGGCTGCAGACTCAGCGGCGCTAGAGCCAAACACAGATCTAACCTCCAACGAGGCCTGTGTTATTGGAACCTCGGACTCGTCTCCGGCCATAGGCTCCTAACCGCGTGTATCCGCACCCATCGAATTTGATCGGGCGCCGATCTTAGAGTTCAGCTCTGTGGACATCTTCCAACACTCACCCTTAGGCGATGTGTTAAACTCATCAAAGTCTCTCTCCTGATCATGAGATTCTTGGCTGAACTATGTCCGGCTTGAGTGGGAAGCAGACGACGAAGAACTTCGTTACCCACCCACCACCCACTTGATAGACACTGTCGACGACCTGACCGACATGCTTGATTTCGACTCCGAAGATGGCCCGCGGCATTGATCTCCACGCCATCAAGTACCTCCCGCTAAAACTCAAGGGACCAGCTTGGTACTGGTTGAATAGCCTGCCTGAAAACTCCATTGGCAGTTGGGAGAACCTGGAAGATGCAATCCTTGACAACTTCCAAGGCACTTATGTCCGACCTCCGGATGCCGATGACTTAAGTCATATAATCCAACAGCCCGGAGAGTCGGCCAAGAAATTCTGGACTCGGTTCTTAACTAAAAAGAACCAAATCATTGATTGTACGGATGCCGAAGCCCTAGCAGCCTTTAAGCACAACATCCATGATGAGTGGCTTGCCCGACACCTCGGCCAAGAGAAACCAAATTCCATGGCAGCCCTTACGATGCTCATGACCCGCTTTTGTGCGGGCGAGGATAGCTAGCTAGCTGGTAGCAACAACGCCTCAAGTAAACCTGGCACTTCTGAAGCCAGAGACAGTAACGGCAAGCCCCAACGCAGTAGACACAAGCATCGAAATACTAGCGGTAACTCCGAAGACACGGCCGTCAATGCCGAATTCAGTGGCTCCATGTCCGGTCAGTGGAAAAAGCCATTTAATAGAGACAATCCGGGCCCGTCCAGTCTGGACCGCATACTCGATCGTCCATGTCAAAACCACGGCACCCTCGATAAACCAGCCAATCATACCAATAGAGAATGTTGGGTCTTTAAACAGGCCGGCAAGTTAAACGCCAAAAACAATGAAAAGGGATCGCAAAGCAATGATGACGAGGAGCCCCAGTCTGAACACAGGGGGACAGAAGAAGTTTCCCCCCAAGTTAAAATGGTGAATATGATATATGCTACCCATATCCCAAAGAGGGAGCGGAAGCACGCACTAAGGGACGTCTACGCAATGGAGCCAGTCGCCCCAAAATACAACCCGTGGTCCTCCTGCCCGATCACTTTCGATTGAAGGGACCATCCAACCAGTATCCATCACAGCGGTTCTGCCGCACTGGTGCTCGAGCGTATCATTGATGGATTCCACCTCACACGTGTCCACATGGATGGTGGTAGCAGCCTGAACCCCCTCTATCAGGATATAGTGCGCAAAATGGGTATTGATTCCTCAAGGATCAAGCCCACCAAAACCACCTTTAAAGGTGTCATACCAGGTGTAGAGGCCTGTTGTACGGGCTCAATCACACTAGAAGTGGTCGTCGGATCCCCGGATAATTTCCGAAGCAAAGAATTAATCTTCGACATTGTCCCCTTCCGCAGTGGTTATCACGCACTGCTCGGACGAACCACATTTGCTCGTTTCAACGCGGTGCCGCACTATGCCTACCTTAAGCTCAAGATGCACGGACCTCGCGGTGTTATAACGGTCAATGGAAATATGCAGCGCTCCCTCCGTACGGAGGAGCACACCGCAGCCCTTGTAGCAGAAGTACAGAGTAGCCTTCTTAGGCAAAACCTCAATTCGGCAATAAAGCCCCTGGACACCGTCAAGCGAGTCCGAGCTACTTTGCAGCAGGACCATCCGGCTCGTCCAGAGCTCAGCTAGCAACCCGGCCTTCGTCCCAGGCCCAATCAAGCAGTGAAATTCGCGCCACGCGTACACAACTACGCACTTAAAATACCATGGGCACGGGTGGAGGCACGGCTAGACCGCGGTCCACAATGCGGCTCAACCGCTCCCGGATCCGCATACCTTCACTTTTTCTCCTTTCTTTCAGTGCTTTTCTCCTCTCGAGGCTTTTTTTTGATAAACCTGAATCCCCTGGACCCATCATAGGACGGATACACCAAAAAAACTAAGGGCTTGGACGTAAACGAGAGTACCTAGGTGGTCTCTGCTAACGATCATCATACCTGTTTTAAATACCCGCACGCAGCTCGCTCTTGGTCGTGGCATGGTAAATAGCCTTATTTGCTTATTGCACTACTTGTACACATACGCCTTGACGTATTAAGCAAATTACAATGAAAAATAATCTGCAGCGTCAGCCTATTACTTAATTTTTTCTCTTGTCTATTTATTTATTATCTATTGCACCAGTACATTCTGGTACGCCTTAATTCGCCAAGGGCTTCATTATACCCCAGAACACGGGAAGAAAGTCCGAACACTTTTACAATACAGTTCGGCACCCCGAACTTATAGTATTATATCCATTGGCTCTGAATCATGTCTTTGGTCAACAGTTGGGTTGCCCGGCTCCTTTGCTACCTTACGTTCCGCTATATCGGCTAGGGTAGTAAAGGGAGAACTACTGCGATTGTGTCCTGGTTCTTTTGAACGAGCACCTCAATAGAGAAAGCCCAAAACTGACTGTCATGATGCCGCGAGAGCTGGTCAGCTGTTCGAGAGGTCACAAAATCTTTAGCGATTTCTTCCGCATTATGCGATAACTGATGCATCGTGCGACGGATCAGTTTTTATCAGATCAGGTGTTTTACAATACCCCAAGTTCGGTCTTTCAAACACTAGGGGCTGAGCCTACCTTTCTTTTGTCAAACTCCAATGGCTAAGTGAGGGTGATAAAGCCTTATATTCCGATTGCCTGGTTCGTCACGCTAAACACCTCCTTTAATGACCAAAAATCTGGAGTAAAGACTGTTTAGATTCATCCCAAACACCCCCGTACTTCCTACATGGGGGGCAGAAGCCAACGACTGGCCAACTCTCAGAATTAATATAAAAACGGCCGCACAGGAGGTAAAAACTCAAATAACAAGCATTATTTTACATAACGATCTTGTTTCATATTACAGCACAGGATAACATGCATATGTTCATGGGAACATAATATCCTTGGCACATTGCTCCGCCACAAGGTGGGATCCCTCCAGGACACTGTCATAATACAGCTCGGGCTTGTGGTGCTCTTTCCCTTCGGGCGGTCCTTCGATCACCAGCTTCACGGCATCCATCCTCGCCCAATGCACCTTGACACGGGCAAAGGCCATTCGCGCAACTTCGATGCAGACTGACCGCTTGATGGCATCAAGCCTAGGGTAGGCACTAACCAGCCGCTTCAAAAGTCCGAAGTAACTGCTGGGAATCACTTCGGCAGGCCATAACCGGATAATCAAATCCTTCAGAGCTAGTTCGGCCGCCCTATGCAGCTCGACCAGCTGCTTCAATTGATAGGTAAAGGGTTTTGGATATTCTGGCGCAAGATATTGCGACCAGAACAACTTCTTTGTGGAGCTCCCCTCTTCGGCTCGGTAGAATTGTGTGGCGTCAGACACGCTGCATGGCAGATCCGCAAACGCCCCTGGAGAACTCCGAATTCGGGTCAGTAAACGAAATCTTTCCTTTACATATTTCCTCTCATAATAAAGGCCTTACCCACTGCGATCTTTCTGGCCTCCTGGATTTCCTGGAAGGAGCCTTGGGCTTCAGGCCGGGCATTGTGTGCGGATTGACAAGCCTTGGTTAGTTCGGACTCTTTATCCGTTATACTCTGCTCCAAGGTCTCGAACTTCTTTATGGCTTCTTGGAGCTCTTGTTGAACTTCAATGACCCATGCCTCGTGGTTTTCACGAGTGGCCTGCTCCTTGGCCACCTTCTTCTCGGCCTCGGCTACCACCTTCTTAAGAGCCTCTACTTAGGTCACTACTCCTAATACATATCATGACATTTTTCAGTTAAAATAACTATTCACTTGTATTTAAACACAAACAAAGTTATCCCATACCTTGGTTATTTTCCAATTTCCTTTTTACTTGGCCGAGCTCCTTTTCGGCCCGCTCAAGACTCTGCTTCTGTCTGGAGACCTCCACAGTATGAAAGGTTGCAGTCAATAACGATGCCTGATCATTCACATAGGTATTTCCTAATTAGTCTCTTGCGAATTATATTTGATCCTCTGTCCGGCTTCCTTTTCAAACACCGAACAGTGTATCAGGGGCTACTATCTATATTGTGACATTCTTTTAACCTCATTACTTACCTCAAAGCAGGTTAGAAGGCTGGTGCAGGCTTCGGTCAGCCCGCTTTTGGTGGATTGGACGTTCTCAATCACTACACCCATAAGGGTATGGTGCTCTTCAACAATGGAAGCGCTTTGCAGCGCCGCCAATAAAGTATCCGGCACCTCTCGGTGGACTGAGGTCACCGGTGGAATAGGCGCACCACCTTCTGTTGAAGAAGGTTGCTGGCCTGGTTTCGGAGCCGTATTGGTCCCCGGAATTGTCTCTGGCTGGGGGCCGAATTCAAGACGGCCCCCGCCGTCAGCATCCGCGGGGGTCTGCTCCCCCATGTGGCTGGCTGCCGAGGTTTGACCCTCCGGCGCCGCCTCGACGGTCTCCTGAGCTTCGCCCTGGCCTGGGACCCTTTGGGACGACACCTCTGTTTTGTCCATGCCTTTGTGGGAGGAGGCCGTTGGGAGGGTCTCGCTGTCCATCGCGTCCGGGTCCAACGAATCTTCTGACAAAGATCGCTTGATGTCGGACCCGGCCGAACAGCAGAATGTGTGACTCAATACATAAATGCTATGCAAAAGTGAGACTAGATATATGGATGTGTCCGGGTTTCTTTGTACTCACGATTTGGCCAGGGGCTTGACCCTGGGTTCCCACTCCGGACTGTTGTCGGTGGCTGCGTTGGATTCATCTCGAAGGGAGGTTTTCCCCTTCTTAGACGTTTTGTCCTCCAAACTTGTGGAGGTCATCCTCTTCTTTCTCCCCCTCGCAGGGGGGGGACTGGCTTTCCTCTTCTTCCTCCTCCTCTTCCTCGTCTTTTTCGGCGGAGGAGTGGGCATCGGTATCTTTGAACGTCACGTCCGAAGTACCCTTACGGCGGAGCCCGCCCCTGGTCTCCTTGGCCTCCTTCTTGGCCTTCTTCTTCGGCGCCTTATATGGCACCGGGACCAGCATCTTCATCAGAAGTGGGATGGCTTGTTCTTCAGGGAGCGGAGCCGGACAGTAGATCCGCTCTGTCTTCTTCGTCCAGCCCTGGGAGAAAAGTTAGGGAAATATTAGGTGTTTTCTCCAAGGTACGCAAACAAAGACTTACCAAACTTGTGGGGCGGGACAATTTGTGCTCGCGACCATCGGGGGTATCAGGCCACGACTTGCCGGGCTTGAATAGCACCTTCCAGATGTCTTCGTGCGTCGTGCCAAAGAACTCCAGCAAGGTTTGGTGCTTGGCCGGATCAAACCTACATAGATTGCAAGTCGGGCGTTGACATGGAAGGATCCGGCGAGCTAGCATCACCTGGACCACATCGACAAGTTTGACATTCTTGTCCTCCATGCTCTTGATACGCGCTTGGAGCGTCGTCACCTCATTTGACGAAGACCATTCAAGGCCCTTTTGGGGCCAGGACATGAGTCACAGTGGGGCTCCGGATCGGAATTAGGGGGCTGCGGCCCATTTTGTGCCGCGCGGCTCAGTAACATAGAACCACTGTTGTTGCCAACCTTTGATGGACTCATTGAATTTACCTGATGGCCATTTGACATTGGGCACCTTGCTCACCATGGCGCCTCGACACTCGGCGTGTTCACCACCTACCACCTTTGGCTTCACGTTGAAGATCTTTAGCCACATTGAAGATCTTTAGCCACAGTTCACGATGAATGTCGAGATGTTGAGGAAGGAATTGGGGGATATTTCATGGAAATCTATCCCGTAATAGTACATCAGGCCGCACACAAAAGGGTGGAGGGGAAACCCCAACCCGCGGACGAAGTGAGGGAGGAATGCAACCCTCTTGTGCGGTTCCAGAGTAGGGACGATCTGTCCCGCCGCCGGGAGATGGTGTGCGATCTTCTTGGCCAGGTATCCAGCCTCCTGGCGTTTCTTGATATCCTTCTCCTTGACGGAGGAGGCCATCCACTTGCCTTGCGCTTCGTATCTAGACATGGTTGGAGTACTTTTTGGGCAGCAGATATGGGTGCTCGGGCCCTGGAGCTCGAGAATGAATGAGCAGAGGAAGAAGGCGTGGGTAAAAGAAGGGAATCCTTACCCCCTTTATAAAGGCTCTAAAAATCATGTGCCTCCCCACTTGCCCTAAAAGCTCGCTTATTTCCCAAACGCCGTGCAAATGGCACGGTTGGGTTACCCATACCCGCATTGATGAGAATCCCGTGATAAGGGGACACGATCTCTGCTTTGACAAGACGTGCCAATGAAACCGCGCCTCGAGATGCGGAGGGGCAGGATAAAAACGGTTCGAATAATGACCGGGCCACACTACTAGGAAAATGCTTACCGGTAGCGCTGGTTTTTTTTTGCTACCAGTAGCGCTGGCAGACGCGCTACTGCTACGACGCTACAGCTATTTTTTAGCAGTAGCGCTTGTTTGTCCTAGCGCTACTGGTAACTGAAGATAGCAGTAGCGCTTTTTTGTAACCCACACTACTACTATCGTATGTACTAGTAGCATGCACTTTCCCCCCATGTTACTACTAGCTAATTAGTACTAGTAGCGTGCACCTTTTCCCCCACGCTACTACTAGCTAATTAGGAATTAAAAAAATTGGATGGAGTATTCATGGATGGAAATCAGAGACACATCCGGTGCATGATAAACTAAGGTCACAAAACCATCTCTACTGGAAGAGATCACAAGAATCCATTTAACATCATACACACACAACCATCATCGAAATATAGGTACCTTCCCTAGTGTTCACCACCAACCTAAACAAACCACTTCTCTAGATGTATCTACCAAGGCTCGGAGTTCAGACGCCGTCGAACCCGAATCCTCCCTCCCCCCGGGCGTTGGCATCGAGGTCCTCCACCTCGGCGACCTTTGGCGTCATGATCACCTGGACGATCATCTGTGTGATGTGGCCATGGACGAGGCCGAGGCACGGCTGCTTCTCCAAGTCGCCTCGCTGGTGCGTTGCTGTCTCGAGAGGGCGACCTCGGCGCCGCGACCTCGGGAGATCGACGCTGCCAGCTCGGCAGCTCTAGACGCCGAGGCCACAAGCACCGCGCCCACCGGGTGGGTGCGCGGAGGCGGCATCGGGCCGCTAAATCAATTGCTCCTGGAAGTCCAGGCGGAGTTGCGGGCCGAAGGCGACGCCCTTCAGGCCTCCACCAGAGCGCACTTGGCCGCGTGAACGGCCGTTCGAGTAAGTTTCTTCTCCTTGTTGATTCTCGTTTTTCTCTGTGAGGGCACGCAAGCGCACCCTCTGGGTGTAGTCCCCGAGTTCCGGGCCGGCTGCTGAGCAGGCGGTTCGGAACTCCCTCTGGCGAGTTCCAAACACTAACTTCGTCTTCAATGACTTATTGTAGGAGTATCACAATCTTCGCGCCACTGCCTTCAACCGCAATGTTGTGGAGTTGAGCAAGCGGGCTGCCGACTTGTCAGAAAGCTGGAGTGAGTTCTTCTTCGCGGGGGCGCGCTGGCGCACCCGCGGGCTGTAGTCCCCGAGATTCGGACCGACTGCTGAGCAGTCGGGCCGGATCTTCCCGGCGATCTTCTTTGCTGACGACTGATTTGTTTTCTCTTTCGATTTTCAGGGGCCAACGCCGCTCTTCAGGAGCAGCTGGGCGAGGCCAATACCGCCCGTCGCGCCAAGGAGGAGGAGTGTGACAGGCTCGTCATGAAGCGTGACCTGCTGGCGGCGCAGCTGGCCGAGCAGAAGGAGATGCTCAAGAAGGCGTAGGACGAGGCCGAGAAGAAGGAAGCCGCCCTCCTGGCCGAGTTCGAGAGCGAGCGCTCCTCCTGGACTGACAGGGAGGCGATGCTGACCTCCGGCTTCCACGAGATCGAGGACATTGTGGATGGTACGTTTCTTTCGCTTCTTTGCGCTTCCGACTATGTGTCAGGCTGACTTCTGATTTTTCGACTTCCTTCTTTTTTGTCTTGGCAGACTTCTTCCCTCGTCACTCGCAGGCGGTCCCTCTGGCCATCGAGGCTGCTCGTGAGGCGCGAAGGGCGAATGGTGAGGAGATCGCCGCCAATGCCCCCCGAACCATTGATGAACATCTCCTAAGCATCGAAGCCCGTCTTCGTCCGGTCCACCGGCAGATGCGCCGTCTTCAGCGTGCGGGCGCCCAGGCGGTTGCCGCTTTGTGGCCGGACATGCTGGCTCTGCGCGCCGCCAGTTGGACGGCCGACTGGCTGGAAGTCGCTGCCGGCCGTCTTGAGGCCTGGAAGGGCTCCTTGGCCCAGGCCGGAGCGCGCCGGGCCTTGGAGTTCGTCAAGGCGTGGTATCCAGGGCTGGATCTGGGCCGCCTGGCCGCGTTCCGGTCAAAATCCCAAGCCGAGCTGGAGGCCGTGGAGGGCGCCCTTATCAAGCGTGCGGCGGCCATCGCTGAGTACACGGATACCAGCATCTTCGTGCCCGAGCAGGATGAAGGCGGCGAGGAAGTGCCGGCAGAATGGTTCGGGATGAACCCGGAGTATGGCGAGGACTCGGCGGAGGTGATCGACTCCAGCACTGAGGTGGAGGACGAGGCGGAGGCCGAAGGCAAAGCGGTGGTGCCAGAAGACGGAGCAGGCGGCCAGCCTCAGCTCGACCGCGCCTCCAGCAACGAGCCGTGTCAAGAGAAAACGACTACCGCCGGAGGCGATCAAACCGAGACTGCCCAACCGACTGCCCCGGCGCCTGACACCGCCGTCTCCTCCGATCCTCCACTCCCAGATGCCGCCTCGTAGGCTGCTTTTTCGCCTCAGTTTGTCTGTCTTAGTAATCTTTGGAAAACTTTGTTAGATTCAAACAATTCCACCCGCGGGGTGTATCTTGAACTTCTATTCGAAGATTCGGCCAAGGGCCTATGTAAATATTAATCTTCTTTCCATCTTTCCTTGCTTATTGCTCTTTAGGCTTTTTCCCTTTCCCGCCTTCCTTTAGTCGCTGCCTTATCAGTCGAACAGCCGCTCTGCGGACTGTCGCTGGGTCAAGTACTTGGCTACTTTGGGAAGGCAAGGACTTGGCCGTTTAGAGTTTATTTAGCAAGTCGGATAGGAAGCGACATGCCGACTACCCAAGAGTCGGCCGTCCTTAGTAGAGGCTAATGAAGACGGCGAGCCGGCTACTCATGAGTCGGCCTTCCGCTTCAGAAATGCTGGAGGCCGCCTTATGCTATGTTCGTGCTTTAGGTCCTTAGCCATTTTTCGCGTGGGTGCCCGTTCTTCCTCACTCCTGCCTGCCTCACAGTCGCTCTGCGAGCTGCGGCTTTGCCAGGAGCCGGATTGGGCACTGCACACTACTTGTCTGACTGCTGGAAGCTTCTCATAGCGCAAGGCGGCGAGTCCCTGGGCCGACTAGTCAGGCCCGGTGCCAAGCGGCTTGTAATGAAAGTAATTTACTCGGAGGCATAATTCTTATCATACAGATAACAAAAAGGGCAGTCCCCGAGCTCGTCTCGGGGGGCCCAAAGTCTTAGTATTTTAATACAAAGGGGTAGTGTGATACATACTGCATCAACTGTAAAATCTTCCAAGAAGATTTGCATTCCACGGGCGCTCTGTCTCTTTGCCGGAATCGTCCCTCTTGCGTGCTCGGGGCTTCTGGGCGTCAATCAAATAGTAGGCGTCATTCTCTAGCACCTTGCTGATGATGAAGGGGCCTTCCCAAGGTGCCGACAGCTTGTGCTGGCCGGCCGTTCGCTGGATCAGCCGGAGCACAAGGTCGCCTTCTTGAAAGGATCTTGGCCTGACCTTCCTGTTGTAGTATCGACGCAGACTCTGCTGGTAGATGCTGGACCGGCTGAGTGCCAACAGCCGGCCGTCTTCCAGCAGATCGACGCCGTCTTGACGTGCTTCTTCTGCTTCTTCCTCGGTGTACATGGTGACTTGCAGGGAGTCAAACTCTATGTCCGTTGGGATGACGGCTTCGGCGCCATAGACGAGGAAGAATGGTGTGAAGCCGGTTGACTTGTTTGGAGTCGTGCGCAGACTCGAGAGGACGGCTGGCAGCTCCTCGAGCCAACAGCCGGCAGATCGCTCCAGCGGTGTGACGAGTCGAGGCTTGATGCCGGATAAGATGAGGTTGTTTGCTCGTTCCACCTGGCCGTTTGACTGCGGGTGGGCAACGGAAACTAAGTCCAGTCGGATGCCCTTTGTCGTGCAGAAACGGGCCAAGGCGCCTTTGGCAAAATTCGTGCCATTGTCAGTGATGATGCTGTGTGGGATGCCGTACCGAGTTGTGATGTCAGCGATGAAGGTCACTGCAGTCGGACCATTCAATTTCTTGATGGGCTTCACCTCCACCCACTTGGTGAACTTGTCCACTACGACAAGTAGGTGAGTCAAGCCACCTCGTGCCGTCTTGAATTGTCCCACCATGTCCAGGCCCCAGACTGCAAAGGGCCAGGCGATGGGGATAGTCTTGAGTGCGGAAGCCGGCTGAAGTGGCTTGGAACGAAAAATCTGGCACCCTTTGCACTTTTGGACTAACTCTTTGGCCTCTTCCAGAGCGGTTGGCCAGAAAAAACCGTGCCGGAAGGCTTTGGCGACGAGTGCCCTTGAGGTCGCGTGGTGACCGCACTCGCCTTCGTGGATGTCTCTGAGGATTGCCTGACCTTGTTCTGCTTCGACGCAGAGTTGGAAGACGCCGGTAATGCTGCGCCTGACCAGCTCTCTGTTGACTATGGTGTAGGTTGCTGCTCGGCGTTGCACTTGCCGAGCCAAGATTTCGTCAGTTGGCAGCTCTCTGTTTACTAAGAATCTGAGGATGGGCTGGGCCCATGAAGGTGCTGCTATTTCTTCAACTGCCACCAGCACGACTTGGATATGGGCGGCCGGGCTGGGGGGCGGTGGGTTGGAGTTCGCAGCCGCTTGCTGATTTGACAAAGTCCCGGGGCCGACTCTGGAGTCTTCGGGCCGAGCTCTGGAGTCTTCGATCTTGCTACTGCAGTCCCCGGGCTAGGTTATGAAGTCCCCGGGCCAAGTATCCGCTGAGTTGCTGGACGAGGAAACGGTAGCTCACCATATTTGCGTCCTTGGCGTCCCAATCGTCAGATGATTCCTGGACCACCAAGTCAGAGTCGCCATAACACAGGATCCGGCGAATGCCGAGTTCTTTGGCAAGCCGGAGCCCGTGGATGAGCGCCTCATACTCGGCCACGTTGTTGGAGGCGGCGAAGTGGATCTGTAGCGCATATCTGAGCTTGTCGCCCTTGGGGGAAGTGAGGACGACGCCGGCTCCCAGGCCGGTGCGCATCTTGGAGCCGTCGAAGTGCATCCGCCAATGGGTGGAGTCGGGTGCTGATGGCAGATACTGGTCTCGGCCCAGTCGACGAGAAAGTCGGCCAGTGCCTATGACTTGATGGCGGTGCGGGGCTCGTAGTAGATGGTGTAGGGAGCCAGGTCGATGGCCCATTTGGCCACCCGGCCAGAAGCATCTCGGCTTCCAATGATCTCGGCCAGTGGAGCTGTGCAGAGCACAATGATTGGATGCTCCTGGAAGTAAGGCTTCAATTTCTTGGCGGCAAAATGCACGCCGTAGCACATCTTCTGGTAATGGGGGTAGTTCTGCTTGGAGGTCGACAACACCTCGCTCAAGTAATATACCGGTCTCTGGACGGGTAGTGCCTTGCCTTCCTCCTTGCGCTCGACTACAATGACCGTGCTGACTACTCGGCTGGTGGCGGCAATGTATAGGAGCATGGGCTCTTTGGGAGTCGGAGCCGCCAGCACAGTGGGAGTAGTCAACATCTTCTTTAGCTGGAGAAAAGCCTCGTCCGCCTTGGGAGTCCACTCAAAGAAGGTCGTCTTCTTCATGAGCTGATACAAGGGGAGAGCCTTCTCGCCCAGTCGACTGATGAATCGGCTGATGGATGCCAAACAGCTGGTGAACTTCTGCACATCTAACAGTCGTCTGGGTGCCTCCATCCTCTCGATGGCCTTGATCTTTACTGGATTGCACTCTATGCCGCGTTCGGAGACCAGGAAACCGAGGAGCTGGCCGACTGGTACTCCGAAAACGCACTTCTCCGGGTTGAGCTTGATCTGGAATCGGCGCAGATTCTCAAATGTTTCCTTGAGGTCCTCCAGCAAGGTTCCACGCTTTTCTGTCTTCACCACCACGTCATCCACATAGACGTGGGCATTTCTGCCGAGTTGCTTCATGAGGCACTTCTGCATGCAACGCTGAAAGGTGGCACCGACGTTTCTCAAGCCGAACGTCATGGTCAGGTAGCAGAAGGCTCCAAACGGCGTGATGAAGGCGGTCTTCAGCCTGTCAGCCGGGTTCAGCTTGATCTGATGATATCCTGAATATGCATCTAGGAAACTCAACAGCGCGCATCCGGCTGTGGAGTCTATCACCTGATCAATCCTTGGCAGAGCAAATGGGTCCTTGGGGCAGCTTTGTTGAGGCTCGTGTACTCAATGCACATCCGCCACTGCTTGTTCTTCTTTAGCACCAGCACCGGGTTTGCCAGCCACTCCGGAAAAAATACTTCCATGATGAAGCCGGCTGCAAGGAGTCGGGCTATTTCTTCTCCAACAACTCTTCTTTTTTCTTCTGACAGGCGGCGCAAGGGCTTCCTGACGGGCTTCACATCAGATCGGACGTGTAATTTGTGCTCGGCGAATTCCGTCGGGACACCAGGCATGTCCTTGGGGGACCATGCGAAGATGTCACGATTCTCACAGAGGAAATCGATGATCTCGCCTTCCTATTTGCTATCAAGGCCTGTGCCCATGACAGCGTACCTCTCCGGGTGCTCCGGGTCCAACGGTATCTTCTTTGTTTCTCTGGCCGGCTTGAATGATCCTTCTGCTTCCGACTCCTTGGGGTCGAGCGATAACTCGGGCTGCTTGCCGGCCATTGCCACGACCCGATCAAGGAGCCGTTTCTCAGCTGCGATCACCAAGGACTCGGCCAGCCGACTGCTTTCGGCCGCGCAAGCGGACGACTTCCTGTAGTCACCGGACACGGTCAGGATTCCCTTGGAACTCGGCATCTTCATCTTGAGGTAGGCGTAGTGGGGGACCGCCATGAACTTGGCCAAGGCGGGTCGGCCATGCAGTGCATGATATGGGCTCTCAAGGTCCACCACCTCAAACCAAATTGGCTCTCGGAGGAAATGATCTTTGTCTCCGAAGAGGACATCTATCAGGATCTTGCCGATTGGTGAGCAGGAAAGGCCAGGGACGATTCCGTGGAACACAGTCCGGCTGCTCTGAAGCTGTCTTCGCTTGATTCCTAATTTCTCCATTGTATCCTTGTACAGGATGTTGATACTGCTGCCTCCGTCTATCAGTACTCGCGAGAAGCGAGCGGCCCGCCTATCCGTGGCGAGCGTGGCGCTTAAGACCAAGGCGTAGGAGCCTGGACTCGGCATCACCTCTAGGTGATCAGCTCTGCTCCAACTGATAGGCTTCTCGGACAAATGCATGAAGTCTGGAGTGCTTGATGCAACCGCGTTCACTTCTTGCTGCTGTTGGCGCCTGCAGCGCCGGTCATCCGCTACACTGGTGAACACCACATAGGCTCCGTGCTCATCTGGGAACTCGTCTTGTATCGCGCCGACTGGCCTGACAGCCGGCTGCTGGGGAGGGGGTGGAGGAGGCGGCCCAGCAGGAGCGGGAGGGAGTAGGCCGTCCCCCTTGGCGATTCTGGTCAGCCAGTGGCATTTCCTAGTGGTGTGGTTTGACGGCTTCGCGCCGCTGTGAAACTTGCAGGGACCGTCTAGAGTCTGCTCGTAGGAGAAAGCCGGCAGCCAGTTGGACTTGCCGCCCTTCTGCCGCTTCGCCAGAGGCGGTCCCTCCAGCTGCTGGTCCTCTGCCGTTGCCACTTGCCGACTGTTGGAAGTCGGCTACGAGGCTTTGCGCTTCTGGTCATTCTGCTATTGCCGCCGACTAGTGTCTCCAGCCGGAGTTCTTGGAGCCTGAGCGGCGACTTTGCCAGTTGTGCTGACCCGAATCTCCGCCTTCATGGAGGAGTCGGCCGTGTCATACTTGTTCGCTGTGATCAGCAGCTCGTCGAGGGTCTCCGGCTCGTCGCAGAGGAGCTTGTGCTTGAGGAGGGTGCCTTCTCTGCACCCGGCAGTAAAGTACTCGATGGCCTACACCTCGTGCACGCCCTCGCAGGAGTTCCGGAGTTCGCCCCATAGCGTGAGGTAGTCGCGAGTAGACTCGTCAGGGCCTTGCACGCACAAGGAGAGCTGGCGTGGCTTGGGAGGTCGCTTGTACGTGCTCGTGAAGTTGCGGATGAAAGCCTCGGTGAAGTCGACGCAACTATTGATGCTGCGAGGCTTCAGACTGTTTAACCACGTCCGGGCCAAGCCCTGGAGCATGAGCGGGACGTATCTTACGGCAACACGCTTGTTGTCGTTCGCTATGTTGACGGCTGTGGAGTAGTCGATCAGCCAATCTTCCGGCTTCACGGTGCCGGTATATTTGGGTGTGTCTCAGGGGAGCGTGAACCCTTTGGGAAAGGGCTCGTCCCGGATGCAGGGTCCAAAGCAGGGGGGACCCAACTCGTCTTCTTCTTCCAGCGCCAGGGATCGGTGGAGTCAGTCGATCCGGTCGCAGGCGTCGTTCTCTCCGACTCCCTCTCGGTGGCCAAGGCGGTCGCCGAGAGTCGGATGTTCCACGGGCGGCGGGGAGACTCGTCTTTCTCTGCGGGGAGGGGGAGGTAGGTAGTCGTCCCGCTGTTCCACCGCTCTAGGGCGGCCGTCTTGGTCGCACTCGATGGTGATGTGAGTCCGACTGCGGCTGGCAGCCGGCTCCTTGTCCTTCTTCCCACGGGCCCCACCAGTCGGCGTTCGAGACGTTGCACCTTGTTCTCGGCGAGGCGGTGGGTCGTCGTTTTGGTGCTGTGGCGCCTCGGTGCGGCAGCCGGCGTTATTCTGCGCGGCAGCCGCGTCGAGGAGCTGCTGAACTCGCTCCGTCATTATGCGGCGCTCTTCGCCTTCGAAGTTGTCGAGCTCGTCTGCTGCCGCCTGGGCAGCGCGAATATTCTCTGCGGGCGTGGCATACACAGGGCGATCATCCCCGAAGAAGTTGGCGATTGCCGCGCCGCGCTGTCGGACCGCGCCTAGGCGGCTAGGCCCGGTTGGAGCCGGCGAGCCGCCTACGGCGCGATCTATCTCTCGTTGGTAAGCTTCTGACAAGCGCCTCATGCTTGCCAGTTTCTTCGCGCCCTCGATGAGCTGAAGGCGGAGCGCCTCCAGCGTCCCCGCGTCGGCTTCTTCCGGAATCGGTGCTGCAAGGTCTCGCAGGGCCGCGTCAAACGGGTCATGTGCTCCTTCGCCGGAGCGCTCGACGTGCTCGAGGACGAGGACCTCAGTGACGGTGCTTCCGCCGCTCCCCGCGTACGAGAGTGGCTCGTCGTAGATCACCACATTGGTGGGGAACGCGTCGAGCGACGCGGTGTCAGAGTCGACCAGCATCGGGTCGGTCGATCCTATGGACTCCAGGTCCGCGGCAGGCTCGCTGGCGACGTGGAGTTGGTCGAGGAGGCCCACGAGGGGGCCCTCGGGGCCACCCATCCCTGCGTCAGGCGCAGGCTCGTCGGAGAGGCAAACCTCGTCGATAAGATCGGCGAGGCAGCTGGCTGCACAGGTGATCTCAGCGCCGCACAGCGCATCGGCACAGACGCCGTCCGGCGTGCCGGGCTGGCTGCGCTCGCCGGGGAGGAACAGGGTTCCCGTCCAGAGCAGATCTCCGGACGACGGTGCACCTCGCCCCATGGTGGGCGCCAAATGTTGGGGGTTGGATACGACATATGCCAAGGGATGGCTTATCATGGTGGGAGCGAGTAGAACGTCGCCGGTGCCTGGAAGCGGGATGAGGCGAAGACATGCACGCCGGCGGAACTTACCCAGCTTCAGGGCTCTCCTAGGAGATAACACCCCTACTGCTGCTCTGCGAGGTATCCCCATGATCACTAAAGCAAGGTAACTACAATGGTGCTCCTGGAGCTGTTTCGGGAGGTAGGAGAGGGCAAGGCTAGCTCTCTCTTCCCTGGGCTATCTGGTCTATCTTCCTTTCTAGGTCTGAACCCTTTGCATGGGTGCCCCGGGGGGTTTATATAGGCCTACCCCCCGGGGGTACAATAGTAATCCGGCTGGGCACGGGTCCCAGCCGTCTATCTTTCAGGCCGCCGTCCTTCCCGCCGGCTTCTGGGGACCGCCGACTGGCGGGTACCGCGGACAGGCTTGATACTGCAGCGGCACTCCTGATGACGCAGGCTTGGTCATCGGGTCGTGGCAACAGTGTCGCCGCCTATCGGGCGATCACTGTCGCCATCCCCCATCTTATCTGATTAATGGCTCGTGGGGCCCAGGAGGAGTCGGCCGACTCCAGGGAGGCCGACTCCCACGGGCCCGTCTTCGGGTTGCCCAGGCCGGCTTCGGCCCTCCCACTCACAGGCGGTCCTGCCGCCTTCGGGTCGTACAGGCAGGCGTCATGGGCACAGTGCACTGCGTACTGTGGCTGAGGTCAGGGCAGGCATCGCAATAGTGTCGTATCTCACCGGAGATCTTCCAGCGGTACGGCTTACTGTAGTCACCCTGGCCCTTCGTAGGCAGGGGTGGAAACAGCCATGACATAACCGTACCCTGCGTCATACTTCGGGATAAGGGAGGAGTCTTGGGCCGACTCTCCACAGTCGGCCTCCCTGGAAGTTGCCAGCTGGGGGTCGGCTTATGTGGGAGCCGCCGCTTGGGACTCGGCACATCTTGGAGTCGGCCCCGGGAATCGTCTTGAGGGGCGCGGCCTGCCCCGATGTCTTGAAATGTCCTGGGGCTCGGGTTAGCCTACCCGTGGCCCATTACTCCGACACCAAGACTATCAGCTCCCGTTTTACGGCAGCTACCGCTGTTGCGACTGTCTTAGCTGAATTCCTCTAAACTGCAATCTCAACCTTCTTATCGATGCTTTCTTCAGTTAACCTCTGTCTTTCCTCTCCCCTCTGTGGTCTCACCATAGTACTTCTTCCACGTGGCGCTGTCTCCGACACCGTGCACGCGTCGATACAACGGCCGAGTGTCCACCGGGAGTTGTTTCGATATGTTCAATGCCCGGTGAATGGGGTGTACCACTTGGGCCTCGCTAATGCCTCAGACGGCGAGTCGCTTTCGGCCGCAATCCTGTGCTGCTCTCTCTGTAAAAGGAACAAGGATGATTTACAAATATGACTAAACGTGCAGTCGAATTGATCAAAAACTAAAATTACCAGCAGTCACAAGAACTCCGTCATGACCGGGTCCGTCTCGAAAACCTTCTTGACTGGGTCCCAACGGTACCGGGCCTGAGGACGTCATACTCATGAGGGATGGTGAACTCCGCCTAGGGGTCTGGGATGCCCAGAGTTTTGCGGTCTGCGTCCTCCTTGGCCCATATGGACCTCTTCCCCGCGTAACCATGGCTTCCGAGGTGGTGGCGCCCCATGTTCCTCTCTTGAAGCCCCTTCATGTACTTTGACTTTTTTTGGCATCTTCGGCATCGCAAGCCTCCTTGAATAGTTGAAACTGCTCTTCCGTGATTGTCGTAATTTCCTTTACAATCTCGGACTAGGGTTCCTTTTTGTCGATGGCGCGTTTCACCTTTACTTTCCAGGCGGCCAATGCGTCGCTAAACTTGTCATGGCGCGTTTGTTTATCTTCTTCATTGTCGGGTCTTTCTGTGGATCTTTATATTGGATTTCATCCAGGCCCGGGAACAAGAATATCTGGTGCAGCAGGGTTAGGAGGGAGTGCCTCATATTTGGCCTCTTCTTTAGTTTCTCATCATTGATGGTGGCGCACACCCGTACGATGCAGCCTATTTCATTGCCGGAGCAGGAGCGCACTTCCACAGGCAGTTTTAGCTCAAAATTGCAGTCGTCCACCTCCGTGACCACTAGTCTAGTACCGAGGAGCTGGTTTGGGCGTCGACATCTCCTCTTCGGTTTTGGTTCTATGACTTTGCTAGTCTCGGTGCCAGTCTGGGTCTCAACGCTAGTCTAGGCGCCGGTCTCGATGTCGGTATCGGATGAGACAGGTGGGCCTAGCAACAACAACCATTGATCGTTGGCAAGGCTCAAATATTCGTCTACCGCCAGGTAGACATCATCACAATCACCAGAACCCTATCCTTCATCGTTGCTAGCCAGGTTTCCTACAATTAAATCTAGTCAACTAATTCTAGACCTAATTAAATGAATAATGACATAACAAGGCCTATGCTTTGCAGGAATGTGTCCACCATGTAGACGTCATATGTGGAAGTCGCTGTCCAACATTCGGTAAACGGCGGGTTCTGGCTTTGATCTTCTCTGGCATCGTCGTCCATGCCATCGATGTCTTTAGAAGCATAATCAATCATGTTGGTTAAGTCCTCGACAGTGGCTATGAAGTGGGTGGTGGGTTGGACGTAAGATTCGCCGCTCTCAGCCCCTAGTGTGGGTTGGGCGTAGTTTGGCAACGAATCTTCTACAATGGTGAGAGATCGCATTAAGTCCAGGGCCTCGTTTAAGAATGATGTTTGGAAAGGGCAGCGAGAGTCCGTGGAGCTGGGAGGGATAGAGGTTCCCTTGCCAAGGTCATATAATGCGGATCTCGAGAGTTCAGAGTTGGTGTTCGGAGGTGAGTCCGGCTCGATGAGGATAGAGGGAGCCTGACGTCACTCCAGGCCTATCGGTGATGCAATCCCCTCTGCTTCTCTGGTGTCAGGCTCTATAGATTCAGAGAGTCCGGCGAGCTTTAAACTCCCGTCTTCGGACCTGGTGGTGCACTCTGGATCGAGGGCCAGAGCGGTGGTTGGGTCACGAACCCTTGGAAGATCAAGTCTCCCTGGATATCAGCAACATAGTTTAGATTACTAAAACTGATCTAATGACCAGGGGCGTAGCCGTCGATCTGGTCCAAATGACCAATCGAGTTGGCACGAAGTGTGAAGCCACCGAATACAATGATTTGGCCTGGGAGAAAGGTCTCCCTCAAGGCGTTGTTATTGTAGATGATCCATGGAGCCATCGAGCCTTCTAGAGACGACACAGTGGAACTCTCAATGAAAGCACCAATGTCGGTGTCAAAACAGGCAGATCTCGGCACTAGTAGATAAACCACCATTAGTCCCGGTTGGTAAGGTCCTTTTGTCCCTGTTCCTGGACCGGGACTAAAGGGTCGTTACTAAGCGCTGGCCCTTTAGTCCCGGTTCAGTCGAGAACCGGGACAGATGGGCCTCCACATGGCCGGTGCACCGAGCCCACGCAGGAGGGCCTTTGGTCCCGGTTGGTGGCACCAACCGGGACCAATAGGCATCCACGCGTCAGCATTTCAGGGGCTATGGTTTTTGTTTTTTAAGGGGGGTGGGGGTTTTGGGGGGTTAATTTAGGTGTTTCATATATTGTGTTAGCTAGCTAATTAATAGGGAGAAATGTCCTCTCTTATCTCCGTGCTTGGTCAATGCTACGTACTATACATAGAGAGGCCCTTGACACGCTAGCTAGTGAGAAAATGAAGGAAACCATTAAGTACAGAAGTTCGTCATGCATACCGAAAGAAGTGATCGATCGACCTCTCCTTCTCCGAGAGATTGGTCGAACAACAAGTTTTTGTATTATCTATCCGATGGTACTGGCTACATACATATACAATATGTAAGATCTCTTACAATCCCGTAGCAATTGAAATCAACTTCCACATGGTATTCTCCGGCTTTATTAATGACGTGGTCAAGAAAGAATCCCGCCAATTCCTCTTGAATTGCTTTCATGCGATCTTGTGGTAGGAGTTCATTCCGCATCTGCCACGTCTAATTTGAAGAAGGGGGTTAATACATATATATGAATGAAACTCAACAGAAATGATGGTGTAATAAAATGAAATTGTGAATAATATTGCTTACGCACTTCATATTATCTTTTAGAGTAGCCCCGCTTATTTTTCAAAGTCGCGTTGTAGATGAACTCGCACACGTAGTATCCACAGTAATTATTCCCTTGTTCCTGCCACAAGCACTTTACGAGAGATAGAGGTCAATCAAACTTATAATGAAGCATTATAAATGGCATTGATGAAAGTATAGCTATAGAATCAACGGGAGATGCACGCAACTAGCTAGCCAGTAGTACTTACTTTCGGGTATGTATATCGCAGCTCCTTCGACAGTCCCGGAGCTTCTGCGGTGAACTGTTTCCAAACCCTGCAAGACAAAGAAAATAATTAATATTACTTAAGATATCAGGAAATGAACAAAAAGTTGCCGATATGGTGCGATAATGATCGATTGAACTTACTTGTTGAGCATTTTAGTCATGTCCGCATAGGTTTCGGGATCTTTTCGTCTCGAGTCTAAGACGGCTACTAGTCCCCTCTCAAGCTTAATCTCCAGAAGAACATAGTGGAAGCTGGGCACGCATGCATAACTCACCAATTACATTACTATAACCTCGCTCGAGTAATAAGGGAAACCGAATATGCACACGACAGTAACACTCACTCGAAGTTGTAAGGAAAGAGTATGGTATCTTTGTTTTGATTTTTTATCAACGATTGTAGCAAGTTGGCTTCGGCCTCTTCGACGTGCTTTTTAACCTGAATTTCATCTAGGATATTTGTGTTAATGAACCCAATATCATACATTTCTTGTTTTCTACACTCGACAATCTTCAATCTGCATAATATAGTGAGGATAATTAATTATAAATACATGCAATGAAAGAGCTGAGCTATATATAGAGACATAATGACAGAAATAGGACTTACAGACAGTAGCAAAATACCGTTAATTTATCGAGGGCCTTTTCATTGAAGAACTCGAAGAACTCCTCAAATGGAACAGGCAACACATCAGTTCCAACGAGGTCGTGCTCCTCTTTAATTCTCAGATACAAAGTATTCGTCCCCCCAGACTCTGCAGGTTTTCATGTACCAATTATGGAATCTTCGCATCATCCTTGTTAGAGAATTTTCATCTTTGACGAGAGGCTTCCCGTACTCGTATCTGTGTTCGACCACCTCCATGAAATCAAAATTTACATCATTAGGCAGGTAATCTGCAAGATTGCTATAACCGGGCACCGTCACCGGAGCATTAGCGACGTTGCCGCTGCTCGACAGATTGAGTGGGGGGCACGATTGATTTGCTTGTTCACCGAGCTGGGCAATTTTTTTCGCAGCTGCTCGTTCTTTTCACCTTTGATGTTTGACAGTACTTCCCGAACGCTCCGCTTCGAGATATGTCTGTTCAGTAATGCGCTCATAGTTGGTTCTCGGCGGAGACATTGGTGGTTTCCTCGGGGCATCGATAGTGTGCTTTGCTTTCACCGGATCTACCTTCTCCTCCAGAGGTGGATGTCTCTTTGCTTTCAACCCTTCAAAGAAGTCCTCTACTTCGGTCCCCACGATCTTCGCATTTTCCTCCTCGGTCCTCTCGTACGGTAACTTCTCTTGAGTCTTGAGAGAAAGACCGTATCTTTATTGCCTCCTGCCTCTGGCTGTACTGCTAGATGCTAGAGCAGATGGAGCGGCTGCGGCGTCTGTCTCCTTTCGTGCTTGCTTACGAGGCGGAGGAGAAGGACTATGACGCACCGGAGCAGCCGGGGCGGTGGTGGGTCTCTTCTGCCCTTGCTGGCGAGGCAGAGAAGGAGGAGGCTGCTGGCTGCTCGGGCGCGCCAGCGCAGGCGGAGTGCCGCCACGCGCCGGAGAAGGAGGCTGAGTGCCCTGATCGTCACTCGCCGGAGGAGGAGGCGGTGGAGGAGGCCTAGTGCACTGACTCGGCGGAGGAGGAGGAGGAGGCGTCCAGTTCGGAAGCTTGATGAACTCCTTCCGCCATAGGCCTGGAGTCTTCAGAGCAGAACCCAGCCGAGTCTCCCCTTCACCGGTAGGGTGGTCAAGCTGGAGGTCCTCAAATCCCTCTGTTATTTCGTCCATCGTCACCCTAGCATATCCTTCTGGAATCGGACGACAGTGAAAAGTTGCACCGGGTTCAGAAGGTCGAACTTGGCCGATAGCCGCCTTGACTTTTAAGTTCTGGCATTGCTTCATAAGGTTGGAATTTTGAGACTCCGTGATAAAATCCACGGGGTAGCTAGCAGGAGCCATCAAGACATGCTCTAGCTGAAGCAGCTCGGTGGAAGCCACGCTGCTTCTCCGCTGAGATGGTGGGGCAGCTTCGGGGGAAGCTTCGGCAGGTCGTTTGCTGCGATCTGCTTCTCGTTTCTCTAGCCCTTGTACCCTTTCGTGCAGCGCCTGCAGTTGCCTATGCTGCACTTTCTTCCTTCTCTCCTGGGTTTTGTAACCCCCTGCGTTCGGAAAACCAACCTTCAACGAAATGGAGCCTGTCGTGCCTCATGTCCGTCCAGGGTGCTCAGGAGTCCCGAGGGCCATTGTGAGCTCATCGTTCTCCCTGTCTGGAACGAACGTCCCTTGCTGTGCTGCATTGATATAGTGCAGAAGCCTCTTGGCTGGTATTTTCAGTTTCTCATCCGTCCAAAGGCACTTCCCTAATACAGGGTCCAAGGTTCCGCTAGCCCCGAAGAACCAAGTCCGGCAATGGTCTGGCCAGTTCATTGTCTCCGGTTCGATCCCTTTATCAAGCAGATCATTCTCAGCCTTGGCCCACTTAGGCTGGGCTTTGAGGTAGCCACCTGACCTCGTGCGACGGTGAAACTTCTTCTTTGCAGCATTTTTCTTGTTTGTCGCTGACATCTTCTTACTCTTTTCCGATGCCTCTTCTTTGTCGACAAACTTTTTCATCTCTTTCCTCCACCTCCTGAATAGGCCAGCCATCTTCTCAAGAGCAAAAGACTTGATTAATTTCTCTATAACTGGCTTCTCCGGATCCTCCTCTGGTGGTAGGGTGAAATTTGCCTTCAGCTCAGTCCAAAGATCATCTTTCTGCATATCATTGACATAAGACACCTCAGGGTCTTCGTTCTTAGGCTTATACCATTGGTGGATGCTGATCGGGATCTTGTCCCTAACAAGAACCCCGCACTGAGCAGCAAATGCGTTCTTTGTCCGGATGTGTTCAATCTGTTCGCCGTCGCGCGCGATTGCTGTGATCTCAAACCTTTCATCCGAGCTCAAATTTTTCTTCGGGCCTCGTCTCCTTGCCGAAGTTGTGCTCGATTCGGAGGGCTAGAAAAAAGAAGAAAGACGAGAGTTAATTAATATGTGTACATATACCAAAATAATGAATGCATAGATTAGCTAGTCAGCACAGGCTTAACTAATACATATACCTGGCCAGACTCGGTTCGGTCACTGGAGCCGTCATCATGGTCTCCTTCTTGCACCGTCATTGGGTCATCGGAGCCGTCCTCACAGTCTCCTTCTTGCACCGGCATTGGGTCAAAGGAGCCATCATAACCATAGCATGCTTCTTCACCCTGTCCTTCCAGACCATCGGTGTCGTTCAGAAATGAGAAGACGGCATCACTTCCTTGTGTGATTATGTCCCCCAACACCGCTTCTGTTGCTTTGTCTCAGGGGGTGTCCATAGTTTCTACAAATATTTACAACATGGCAATTATTATTCAAACATGACAGATGGATATATTAGTGGCAAACGTAGAACTAGCTAGCTAATCACAGTAAGGAATCATATTAATTAGTGGCGTCGACGCTGCTTCTCTAGGGTTTGGGGTGGCCTCGACAACGCTTCAAGGGGGTAATATCGACAACGACGCGATACATACACGGGAAAATAATGTTATCAGGGAGGGGTTATGTCGACCCCCCCACGTGTTGAAGTTACGGGAGGGGGTATATCGACCCCCCCTCGTGTTGAAGTTATCGGGAGGGGGTATATCGACCCCCCCACGTGTTGAAGTTATCGGGAGTTTATGTCGACACGACATACATACATGGGAAAATAATATTATCGTGGATGGGGTATATCGACCCCC
>NC_057807.1:567926967-567927662 GCF_018294505.1 Triticum aestivum
TTGGTCCCACCAACCGAGACCAAAGGCCTCTTTTCAGCAGCCCAAAGGGCGGGAAGCGGCGGCCTTTGGTCCCGGTTGGTGGCACCTACCGGGACTAAAGGGGGGCATTGGTCCTGGTTTGTGCCACGAACCGGACCGGACCAATGCAGCCCTTTAGTCCCGGTTGGTGCCACCAACGGGGACTAGTGGCCTTGCACAGCGGGGTGGTGGTGGGAGTTTAGTCCCACCTCGCTAGTTGGAAACGCCCGACACCTGTTTATAAGCCGTGTTGCCTCTTCCCTCTCAAACTCCTCTGAACTGCAGGCCTATGGGTCTAAACTAACACTGATCTGCCTGTGGGCCTGCTGGGCCTCCTGCGGGCCTGAATCCTGGCCCGTGGTAGGCTTTCTAGTCGTATTCAGGCCGTGGGGGCCCAGTAGGAGGCACTTTTTTAGTTTTTTTGTTTTCTTTACTTATTGTTGCTATTTTTATTTTTTTTCCAGTTTTTTTGTTTTGTTTTATGCATTATTTATTTTCTTTTGTTTTTTGCTTTATTTTTAATTCCTTTTGCTTTTAGTTTTAGAAACACTATAAACTTTCTATTAGTGCCATTAGTTTTCAAATTTGGAAACACTTTTTTTGTTTTTTGTTTTCTTTCTTGCTTTATTTATTTTATTTTGTTTCTACTTACAACAAAATACTTATTCTTGCTATTT
>NC_057807.1:567928175-567929845 GCF_018294505.1 Triticum aestivum
GTTTCCAGTTTTTTTCTTTTGTTTTCTGCATTATTTATTTTATTTTGTTTTTTGCTTTATTTTTTAATTCTTTTTGCTTTTAGGTCAGCAAAATTATTGTGTCATTTTCTTATTGTGCCGTAACCATGGATAATCTTCATCTTTTATCAGGATGCTTGGGTCAGCCTTGACTTTGAAGGGAGGAATTTCATGAAACTTTTCATAATCTTCAGACATGTCTGTCTTGCCCTCCACTCCCACGATGTCCCTTTTTCCTGAAAGAACAATGTGGCGCTGTGGCTCATCGTATGATGTATTCGCTTCCTTATCTTTTCTTTTTCTCGGTCTGGTAGACATGTCCTTCACATAGATAACCTGTGCCACATCATTGGCTAGGACGAATGGTTCGTCAGTGTACCCAAGATTTTTCAGATCCACTATTGTCATTCTGTACTATGGGTCTACCTGTACCCCGCCTCCTCACAGATTGACCCATTTGCACTTAAACAAAGGGACCTTAAAATCATGTCCGTAGTCAAGTTCCCATATGTCCTCTATGTAACCATAATATGTGTCCTTTCCCCTCTCGGTTGTTGCATCAAAGCGGACACCACTATTTTGGTTGGTGCTCTTTTGATCTTGATCAATCGTGTAAAATGTATTCCCATTTATCTCGTATCCTTTGCAAATCAATACAGTCAAAGATGGTCCCCTGGACAACAAGTACAACTCATCACAAACAGTGTTGGCACCTCTGAGACGTGTTTCCAACAAACTGCTGAAAGTCCTGATGTGTTCACATGTAATCCAGTCGTCGCACTGCTCAGGGTGTTTGGAGCGCAGACTGTTCTTGTGTTCATCGGCATACGGGGTCACCAAGGTAGAGTTCTGTAGAACTGTGTAGTGTGCTTGAGACCAAGAATATATGTCCCTGCATATTATTGAGTCCCTTCCAAGCGTGCCTTTTCCAGTCAGTCTCCTCTCATACCGCGATTTAGGGAGACCTATCTTCTTAAGGACAGGAATGAAGTCAACACAAAACCCAATGACATCCTCTGTTTGATGGCCCACGGAGATGCTTCCTTCTGGCCTAGCGCGGTTAAAGACATATTTCTTTAGGAATCCCATGAACCTCTCAAAGGGGAACATATTGTGTAGAAATACGGGCTCCAGAATGACAATCTCGTCTACTAGATGAACTAGGATGTGCGTCATGATATTGAAGAAGGATGGTGGGAACACCAGCTCGAAACTAACAAGACATTGCGCCACATCACTCCTTAGCCTTGGTACGATTTCTGGATCGATCACCTTCTAAGAGATTGCATTGAGGAATGCACATAGCTTCACAATGGCTAACCGGACGTTTTTCGGTAGAAGCCGCCTCAATGCAACCGGAAGCAGTTGCGTCATAATCACGTGGCAGTCATGAGACTTTAGGTTCTAGAACTTTTTCTCTGGCATGTTTATTATTCCCTTTATATTCGACGAGAAGCCAGTCGGGACCTTCCACTAGTGCAGAACCGGCCTTTAGTGCCGGTTCGTAACGGCCTTTAGTGCCGGTTTGCCAACTGGTACTAAAGAGCGGGGACTAAAGCCGCCCCCTTTAGTACCGGTTCGTCACGAACCGACGCTAAAGTGACACCATGTGGCACGAGCCAGACCCATGTGCGCATAGGACATTAGTACCG
>NC_057807.1:567930589-567945996 GCF_018294505.1 Triticum aestivum
GTGTTCTGACAAACGTATCCAGTACTATCTATCAGATCTGATCCTTTCAGACGTCATCATGCGAATGTTCTCGCAAACATAGAATGCACACAGATTATTCCCCGGCGCCTGCTTCAGGGCCTTTACGAGAATGGAATTGAATCAGATAATGATTAACCAAGCATGATAATTAATTAATGATATTGAAACAAGAATTAAAGAGATGGTAGCTAGCTAGTACTACTTAATTACTTACCTTTGGTCGATGCCAAAACAACTTTTTTGCCTACTTTCCTGGAGTCACCTTGATGAACTTTGCCCATGCCAAAACATCATGAATAGATAAATAAGTGACCAAATTAATAGAAGTTCATCATCACATTAAAACCAAAGTACATACATAGTTCTCATCTAACAACATATAGCTCTCCAGAGCATCTAATTAATTAAACCATACATTGAAACTATGTAAAACATTTCAATGCGAAAACAAATGCGATCATAATCGCAATCAAGGTAACAACTGATCCAACTGCATAATGATACCAAGCCTCGGTATGAATGGCATATTTTGTAATCTTTCTAATCTTCAACCACATTGCATCCATCTTGATCTTGTGATCATCGACGACATCCGCAACATGCAACTCCAATATCATCTTCTCCTCCTCAATTTTTCTTATTTTTTCCTTCAAGAAATTGTTTTCTTCTTCAGCTAAATTTAACCTCTCGAGAATAGGGTCGGTTGGAATTTCCGGTTCAACAACATCCTAGATAAATAAAATCTATGTCACGTTGGTCAGCATAATTTTCATAAACAATAAATGAACCAATAGTTATGAAAAGATAATATATATACCACATCCGAATCATAGACAGGACGAGGGCCGATGGGGGCGGATACCAAAACCATCGCACTATATAAGACGCAATAATAAAATTAAGAAAATAATACAAGTATCTATCTAAACATACAAGTTAGAATATTTTTCCTTTCAGAAAGAAGATAAGAACAAGAGGCTCACCACGGTGGTGCCGGTGATGAGATAGGTGCGGGTGATCGACGGTGGTGAAGACGGGGATAGGGCATGACAAACTGCTAAACCTAGACAAATATTAAGGAAAATGGAGCTTGGAGGTCGACCTTGGAGAGGAGAAAGCTTAGGTAGTGTGGCTCGGGCATTCCATCGAACACCTTGTGTGCATAGGAGGTGAGCTAGAGAACCACCAAGCCCTCTCCCCCTCGGCGGCCAGAAAAAATAGAGCAGTGTGCTCTGCTCTTACGCGAGGGGGTATATATAGGCATCTCATTGGTCCCGGTTGGTGGCATGAACCGAGAATAAAGGGCATCCTTTGGTCCTGGTTCAAGCCACCAACCGGGACCAATGGTGGTGGGCCAGGAGGGAGGCCCATTGGTCCCGGTTCGTCCCACCAACCGGGACCAAAACACTACTAGGAAAAGGGCTATAGATGGGATGGGCACTAGTGCCGCACCTGTCAGGTGGTGCGCCACTACTATATACTAATGGCGCACCATATGGTGATGCGCCATTAGTGTGGAAGACACTAATGGCGCACCAGACACACGGTGCGCCACTAGTAATAATTTTTTTTCTATTTTTCCATACATACTAATGGCACATCCGGTCGAAGTGCGCCATTACTAGTTCTAACTAGTAATGGCGCACCAGGCAGACAGTGCGCCAGTACTGTATTCTTTTTTTTGCAAAACTACTAATGGCGCACAGTTTCATAGTGCGCCATTACTAGTTTAAACTAGTAATGGCGCAGTATGACTCGGTGCGCCATTAGTATATATATTTATATTTTTTTTTACTTTTTTGCAAAACTACTAATGGCGCACAACCTGCAGGTGCGCCATTAGTAACCAGGCATACTAATGGCGCATTTGCATGTGGTGCGCCATTAGTAACCTAGGATCCCAACAAGATATTTTGGACAACCACACCTACCCACTCACTTTCCCCACTTCATTCCCTCCACCTCCTTCTCCAAGCTTTCGGCTGCCTCCTCCTCCTCACCTCATTTGCACCATAGATTCATCAAAATTAAGTGGTGATTACCTTTTTTTGATAGGTAAGTAAGGGGAAAGCTATCTTCATGTTGTAGATCTACTTTTTTCTCCCTAGCTCGCTCCAACAACGTGCACATGCACTTTTTGTGGCCTAGCTAGATCTATGTATGTTTGTGATGTTTCATATGATTGTGGTGTTGCATATATGTTTGTGTTTGCAGGTACCGGTATTTGAAATGTGATAGTTGCCAATATTTTGCCAGAATGTTGATTCATTTCCGTTTCAGTGAGAATTTTGGCACTATGCATTCTTTTTGGTCCTATTTTTAGGGAAGGTCATGCCAAATTTTTTCTTGGTTCTAAAATATCGTTTTGCTCTACCCCACAGGCGACCATGGTCCGCACGATGACCGAAGGCATCGTGAATAGGTTTTTGAGCTCCGCGAAGGCTGAGATGCTTCAAAAGAACGAGACGGAGATAAGATGTCCGTGTCGAAGATGCAAGCTGAAGAGCCTTATTGCGGACCCGGATTCCGGGCAGGTGCGGGACCACCTGCTCTTGCATGGTTTCATGGATGGCTATCGGTGGCAAGGTGATGAATATGACTATGAAGTCATCCATGGGGGCCGGGCAAGAAATGAGGAAGGGCAACAAGACAACCACCACGGCGAGGGCGGGCGAAAAGACGAAGAATCTCCAGGACATGATCACGACGGTGATGATGTACACAGTCATCATGTAGAGGAGTCATACATGATGATGAGGAAGATCAAGACGAAGGGCATGATCATGAAGATGAAGATACCGGAGCAGAAGACAATGGAGGCTGGGTGCAGGACCCTCATATTCAAGAGCTACTTCTCAAGTAGACGGATAACACAAGAGTTGCCGCCCGAGAGAAAGCCAAGCTGGATCAACTGGAGATAGACGCGGTTACTCCATTGTATGAAGGATGCAGGCCCGAGGATACCCGCCTGAAAGTAACGCTCATGGCTCTGGAGATGAAGGTAAAACACAAAATGAGCGACGCATGCTTCGACGAGAACATGTCATTCTGGCACGAACGTCTTCCCAAGGGGAACAAGTGCCCGACCAGTTTCGAGGATGCGAAGAAAATCGTGTGTCCTCTGGATTTATCGCACGTGAAATACCATGTGTGCATGAATAATTGCATCATTTATCGAGACGAGCACGCGGAGTCTACCATATGTCCGGTGTGCAGTGTCACTCGATACAAGAAGAAGAAGAAAGCTCCTCGAAAATCGGTGTGGTACTTTCCGATCACTCCTCGTCTGTAGCGGTATTTCGCGGACCCTAAGGTAGCAAAGCTCCTGCGTTGGCGTGCGGATAGGAAGGAGAAGAAGCGGGAAGATGACGGAAATGATCCGGAGATAAATAAAAAAGACAAGATGCTGAGTCACCCTAAGGATGCGAGCCAGTGGCAAGCGTTGAACTTTGAATACCCAGAATTTGGGAAGGAACCATGGAACATTGTGCTGGGCGCGAGCACCGATGGAGTCAATCCGTTTGGCAGCCAGAGAAGCACACATAACACCTGGCCTGTGTTTGTGTGGATGTACAACCTTCCCCCCTGGTTGTGAATGAAGAGGAAGTACATTCACATGAGTATGCTAATTGAAGGGCCGAAACAACCAGGGAACAACATCAATCTATATCTGGGGCTGCTGAAGGAGGAGCTAGACACGCTGTGGAAAACGCCAACCAATACGTGGGGCGCTGCAGAGAAAGAATATTTCCCTATGAGAGCCGCACTGCTCACGACGGTGCACGACTATCTCGGTTACGGATATCTCGCGGGGCAGGTAGTCCACGGATTTTCTGGATGCGTAAGGTGCATGGATGACACAACGTATCGCCAGCTAGATAGAGATCCCGGGTCTTCAAAAACCGTGTTCATGAGACATTGAAGGTGGCTTCGCGATGATGACCCGTGGAGGAAACGCAAGGATCTGTTCGATGGTGAAACCGAACCCCGAAAACGCCCGCGTACGAGGAGCAGCGAGGAAATAGACGAGCTGTTGAAAAATTGGAAAGATTGCCCACTGCTAGGAAAGAAGCAAAAGGCGTCAGAGCCGGGAAAGAAGCGAAAGGCGCCAGAGCCGCTGCTGAAGGTATGGAAAACGAGGTCTGTTTTCTGGGACTTGCCGTATTGGAAGATCCACCGTGTGCCTCACAGCCTTGATGCCATGCATATCACGAAGAACATGTGCGAGAGTCTGCTTGGTACCCTGCTCAACATGCCAGAGAGGACCAAAGATGGGCCGAAAGCAAGGGCAGACTTGAAATCAATGGGCATCAGGCAGGAGCTTCACGCTAATGATGATGATGATGATGATGATGAGGCGAAGCAGGACACAGAAAGTCGTCGCAAAGGCAAAAAGGCCAAGAAGACCGGAAATGACTACCCTCCCGCGTGCTTCACTCTAAGTCAGGAGGAGATCGAGCAGTTTTTCACCTGCCTCACAGGAGTAAAACTTCCTTACGGTTACGCGGCGAAGATAAGCAGATACCTAGACCCAACGAAGCAGAAGTTCAGCGGGATGAAGTCTCACGACTATCATGTGCTGATGACGCAGATACTTCCAGTTGTAATCCATGGGATCATGGACGCGCACGTCCGTGAAACGCTATTTGTCCTATGCAACTTTTTCGACGTCATCTCTCGGAAGTCGATTGGTGTGAGGCAACTCAGAAGGCTACAGGAAGAGATCATGGTGATACTATGCGAGCTTGAGATGTACTTCCCGCCCGCATTATTCGGTGTTATGGTGCATCTGCTCGTCCATATCGTGGAGGATATCATCTAACTTGGGCCGACGTTCCTACACAGCATGATGCCGTTCGAAAGGATGAATGGTGTCATCAAAGGATACGTTCGCAACATGTCACGTCCAGAGGGAAGTATAGCCAGGGGCTTTCTGACCGAAGAGTGCATCTCCTACTGCACGAATTATCTAGGCATCAAGAACCCCGTGGGTCTGCCGTCAACAGGCACCTCGGCAGGCTCGCTGGATGGGGTCACTGTGAGGGTCGCCGCGAAATGCATGTCGACTTCGAGGGTCGACTCGCCGACTTTGAAAGAGCAAACCTAGTCGCGCTACAACACATAGACGTGGTCGATCCTTGGGTGGTAGAGCACAAAACCTTTAGTGAGAAGACGTACAATGACCGAGGCTAACAGAGGACGGACGGAGATATAATCAAAGAGCACAACTCATGTTTCACGTGATGGTTAAAGCAGAAGCTTCTGTCGTACCCTTTACATGAGGATTCTTCCGTGGAAGAACAACTCATATTCGCCTTGTCACAGGGCGCCGAGCACAACCTGATGACCTATGAGGCGTACGATATCAATGGCTACACATTCTACACCGAGAACAAGGACACGAAGAGCGATGGTTATCAGAACTCAGGGGTAACGATTGAATCCTACACCGATAACGACAAGGACAAATACTATGGAAGGATCGAGGAGATCTGGGAGCTGAGCTACGCTGGAGAGAAGGTCCCGATGTTCCGTGTTAGATGGGCCAAGAGCGTCCTAAAAGAAGACCGGTATTTCACCACCATGGTTATACCCGAAGCCAAATCCAAGACCGTGGGCGCAAACGTCACCGCAAAAAATGAGCCATGGGTACTGGCTTCCCAAGTGGACCAATGCTTCTTCATTACCGACCCGCCAAAGCCTAGTCGTGTTGCCGTGAGGAGAGGCAAAAGGAAGATCATCAGAATGGATGGAGTAGCCAATGAGCAAGACTTCGACAAGTACGGCGACCCGAGGATCGAACATTACGACAACGATGAAGTAGCAGCACACACCACAAGAAGAAGCAGGACCACCCTACCTAAAGGACCTCTATTCCACAGAAGAACTCCATTTGCGAAAAAGAAGGGCAAGAAGATTGTGAACAGATAGCTAGCTAAGATCGATTGTATTTAAATCGTAGTCTTCATTTCTCGGGCACTTTTTGATATCATGAATATTTTAAAATTTCATGGGCACTTTTTGAATTCATGAATATTTTTTCAAATTTGATGATATTTTTCATATTCAATAGCTATCCCCCTCCCTCTCGATAGCTATCACCCTCGCCAGATCCCCCTCGCCGCCGAGCACCCCCCCACCCTCCCTCGCTCCACCGCCGCCGCCGACCCCCCGAACCCTCCCCCGCTCCACCGCCGCCAACGACGGCCCGCACCCTCCCCCGCTCCACCGCTGCCGCCGACACCCCGCACCCTCCCCACTTCCTCATGAAAATAACAAATTTGATAAAAAAACAAATTATTAGATGCAACAAGAAATAATGAAAAAAAATTAACTAATGGCGCACCCTATGTGGGTGCGCCATTGCTATCAGAAAAAAAAAGTTACTAATGGCGCACCATATGAGGGTGCGCCATTGCTATCCGAAAAAAAACTACTAATGGTGCACCAGAGGCTGGTGCGCCATTGCTATAGTGTCTAGCTGGATACCCCTTCGCCCGATCCCCCCTTCCATCTCCCTCGATCCACCGCGCCACTCCTTCTCTCGTCCCTCCCTCCACCGCGCCGCCGCCGCCGCTGCCCCGACCCACTGCGCCGCAGCCGCCCACGCGCTCCCGCCGCCTCCCTCTCCCCTCCCCCCCTTGAGCCCACGACCTCCCCGCCACCACCAAATCTCTCTTGTCGGAGCTGCCCCTCGACAGCGGCTAGCCTCGTTGGACGCGGTCCTCGACGGTGGCGCGAGCCCCCCCGCGCGGCTGCTGCTCATCGACGATGGTTAGTCTCTGTCCCTCCCTCCCTCTCTCCCCCGCTCATCCCCATGGCCCCACGGGGCGGCGACCTAGGGTTAGGAGCAGGAGCTCGCCGCCGCCGCCCCGTCGTGCCGCTGCTGCTGCTTCTTGCGGCACGCCCTTGCATTTGGGAGGCGATCGAGCTCGTCAAAGGTGCCCCTCCCCTTCCCCCTCTGGATCCGATTTGATGGTGAATTGTAGGTCCAAGCCATTGTCTTTGATCAAGATTACAGATTTTTGATAATTATACTGAATCTTGAAGTGTACTGTCAACTGAATCTATTGGCAGAGTTCATATTTAGACTGAATGTTTACTAGTCCTGTCAATAGCATACTGAATATTTAGACAGTTTAATCTTGAAGTATAGACTGAATGTTTAGACAGAGTTCTTATTCATGTCTAATTGTATTGACAGAGTTCAATGTACTCCTGTCAATAGAATCAAAACTGATTTATTACCTTTCCATATGAACTTTACTGAAAAAATCAATCAAATTCAGTCACCATTCTGAATTTTGACAGTACTCTACAAACTGCTTCAAAATTAGTCCACACAAACAAGTGCATTTTTCTAGACCTGCTTGTTAATTATTCCAGTTTGAAACTGAGATCTGCATGTACTGTCATAATTTCCAATTTGTATAATTAGAGTATTGAAGATGTGTATTTTCAATTTAGATAGGGGTAGGTTTGCTCAACAACAATCAGTAAGATCTCAATAATACTCATGCAACAACAATCAGTAAGATTGAGATCTTCGTGCAATCTTGGTTTACAACAGCACAATGAGATTACCAGTGAACTTTTACACACAAGCATGAATTTGTGTACTGTGACTATCTACCTAGCTACTGTTCTGATTCTCCTATGTACTGCTTCTTCCTTCTCCAAGATTATGACATGACAAGTGCTTAATAGTTCAATTTATCAATAGCTCCATCTTAGAAATTTAATTGTAAAATGGCAAAGATTATGACATGACAAATGCCTAACATGTTCAGTAAACTACAGTGAACATCTTTCTCCAAGTAATTATTTGTATACCATGTGATTTATATATTTGAGGTGCACAACCTTTATGTTGTGAATATCTTGTCCACTGATTGTTCAAGTAGTTACAACTTGGTCATCACTGTCTTTACCTGACCTATTGCAGATCTTGTGAGAATTGTAGTGCTCCAACTGTCTTTACCTGACCTATTGCAGATCTTGTGAGAATTGTAGTGCTCAAACTGTCTGATTTAAGAATCAGCTAGCAGATTTTGGTTAGCTGTAGCAGGAGAGTGCCTGCTGATTAGTGTTTATTTGCTTTTGTTGGCGCTTAATTGGTTATTTGTCTGAAGTAGTGTTAGTTCTGATCATGATTGTTGTGCTTATGTCTTTAGAAAATGATAAACTGTTTGAATATGATAGGCAGGTGTCCTTTTAGATTTTGTTGGTAAATCTGTTTTATTCAATGGTGTACCTAAATTACTCTAGTGCTAGGAGTAGTAGTGATGGCCATCTAGTTGGACTACTACTGCTAGGACTTGCTCCAGATTTTGGGATTTTTTTTCTTTTAGGATTTTTTTTCTTCTAGGACTAGGTTTTTATTATTTTTCTGTTGTGATTGTTTTTTGAGCTCTTTCTTTTTCATTTCCTACTATCCTTATCCTAATTATCTTAAATTGTTATGATGTGTGTAACAGGATTATATCTTGGATTTGCTAGTGGACTTTGGGAGTTTCTTAGCCAGCTTGGTGACTCCATATTTTTCACTATTTCAGCAAGTCTTTTGTAAGCATTAAACTTTCAGCACTACATTTTTGTCTTATGTGTACATCTGGTTGCTTCCTAAAATAGGAATGGGCCTCCTTTCCTATATATGTGTATGATGATCCTCCTTTCCTACAGTAGTATAGCACTTGCAGTAGTATGGCACTTGCAGTAGTGGTGCCTATGCAAGATACAGTTCAGATTTGAATTGTTTCAGAAATTGGTATGACCAAAGATGCTATTGTATATAAATGGGCTGCTGTAGAACTGTTCTTCATCTTTACAGTGCTGTTGTATAGAAATATGCTAAATTTTCTGCTCTGATTGTTGCTCAAAGAAATTTAGCAAAAAAATGGGGTCCTGGGAGACGCCGCTGCTGCTTGTTGAGGCCCTTGAGAGGCCCTTCGTGTCGTGATGATTTTGCAGGTACCCCGAGAGGCCCTTGAGTTTGCTGGAGTGTCGATTAACTTCCGTTCTGGCAAATTCGGGTACTCCATATGTCCTATTTTCAGCAAAGGTCATGCTAAAATTTTCCGTGAGTTTTAGCATGACTTTGCTAAAAATCGGACATATAGGGTACTTGCTACTAATGCATGGGCCGGGGTATCTTAGTACTTAATTAAGTAGGATCAACTGCCCCTTTATTCTTGCTGCATTAAACCATACGTGGTGATAGAGCCAAGTGATTAGGCCCAACTTAGAATTCTTGTCAGCATCGATAAACCCTAGATGATAAACCCAACATATGTGGCAATAGAGCCAAGTGATTACTGCCAAGTGATTAGGCCCAACCTAGGGTGCCTCGGCATCGATAAACCCTAAATGATGAAAACTTAACTTGGCTACCCCGGATGCCTCAGTGTCGATGAGAACCTAAATGATGTAAGCTTAGGCTTTTAGGGTGCCTCGGCATCGACAAACCCTAAATGATAAAAGCTTAGCTTTTAGGATGCCTCAGTGTCGACAAACCCTAAATGATGAGACCATGATCTTGTTCCTTGACAATAACCAACTTTTTGACCAAACTGTTTTCCTATTTAGAGCGAAACATGGCCAACCACGATTAGGCCGGCGGTTTGGGCGGCAAGCAATTCTGGGAGCTGTCCCAGGAGATGGAGGAACGACCTCACCGCTATGAGGACGCCGCGGAAGACACTGATCCTGACTACACAACCCCTAGTGGCGTCGGGGATGACACCACTGATGGTGCCGCCGAGGATACCACCATTGATGATGGCGGCGCACACACAGATGGGAGCCAACCAAAGAAGCAAAGGAAGGACCGGCGCCCGAATGCTCTCCACACCCTCAAGGAGGAATTTACTCAAGTGGACTCCGACGGGCATCCAACGGAGCCCAAACATATAGTCAAGGGGTACTCGCTTCAACTCGGGTGCATTCTTCGGAGCATCGTCTCAATCAACACCGAGAACCTTAGGCATAAGGACCATGGGAATTTGCGCAACCTCCTCTTCATGAAGCTGCACGAACGGTACAAGTTCCCCGCCAAATTTGAAAACACACGCCTCTCAGGGAATATAGTGAACAGTGCCGCCCTCACGAGGATGAGCACGGCCCTGTCTACTTGGAGAAGCGCGGTGAAGAGAATGATTGATAAAGGTGATAGTTATGAGAAGATCAAGGCGAAAAATCCTTCGATCAGCGAAGATGACTACAACGAGTTCGAGATCAAGTGCGAGAGCAGTGCAACCTCCGAATCAAATCAGTGGGGGAAATAAATGCGGGAGTTGAACTTAGGGGAACACAAACTCGGTCCCGGTGGTTACAGAGTGGCGGAGCCTATATGGGACAAGGAGGACGCGGAGCGTGCCGAGCAAGGCCTACTGCCCTGCTTCGAGAAATACATCGGTGACAAGCAGACTAGGAACTTTGTCAGGGCCCGGTACAAGTTGGACCCGATAACAAAGGAGCTTACCACGGATCCGAAGACCAGGGCACTTGAGCTTGTTGTGGTAAGGAATACACCCCCGCGTAATTAGCTCCATATGGTTGCATTCTAATTAATCCCCAATATTTCTAAATGGTTCACGTTCCTTCCGCAGGACACTGAAAGCAGTAGCGCGGGGTCGTCTCAGAGCTCCCCTTTCGACACCCCTTTAAATAGGGCGTTGAACATAATGAAAAACAAGGATAAGCTCACTAAGCCGACGTCAGCTGGTCGTGTGGACGGCAAAGGCTTATTGACAAAATGGTCGTCATACTATACTGCTGGTGTGCGGAAGGAGAAAAACACCAGCTCGGAAAGCCAGACGCGCGAGGTTGAAGCACTCAAGGCACAAGTGGCGCGGATTCCAGAGGTTGTCCAAGAGCAAGTGGAACAACAACTGGGAATGAAGCTCAACGCCATGGTGCCTACGTTGATTCATGTGCTGACGACGTGGATTGCGGGCGGCCAACAGGGGCCTCCCCCGGTTCCTAGCTTCACGGCCAGCAACTCGCATAGCGCGCAGGCGGCGCCATTGGTGTCTCCGGCGGAGGTGGTATTTGTGTCTAAGGTGCCGGCACGGGCATTGGAGCTTAATGCACCCGGGTGTATGCCGGCCAGCACCTCGCCAGCAAGTGCCCCCTCCGTCAGTTCCACGCCTGCCGTTGGCAGTGCCTCGACATTAGCCGAGCTCGACGGCATCATGGTAACTAAGCCTCTCGGCCGATGACTTCATCTCCTTGCCTTTGACTGGGCATCCCTGACGCCCTACATGTTTTCGCAGGGCACCGCCGACGTTCCATGCACTCTTCTGCACTTCGTGGGTGGCGAGTTGGTCGATGTCGCCAAGGGCAGAATCGTTCAACCGGGCAACCCCATGTTCCATGGTAATCCGATGCCATCCAAAGTGTATAGGGTTGAAGTGGTTCGGGTGCTGCCAGGCCGCAACGAGCTGTTACCTCTGATTCGACCCGCTGGGGCCGACGAAGAAGATGAGATGACCCTCAGCGCATGCGTAAACTGGCCCCTGCTTTGGCCGAAGAGCCAGATTCATTTGGGGGCGGGGGACACCACCCCACAGACAAGACCACCAGTCGTGCCGGCGCCAAGCCATGGCAAGAACGCCGCAACGCTACCGGACCTGCCGGACATCCCTATGGCACAGGATATGGACATCCCTATGGCACAGGATCTGGACAACGACGACAACGACGATGGTACATTTACCAATGTCGATAAGTACTTTGCCAAACAAGGGTACACTGACGAGTTCTGCGGGCCTCTTTCTCAAGAACCCAACCAAGACGACCGCAATCTAGCTGGTACGACGGAGAAATTCAATTGCAACAGGCATTGTCTGGCGTTCAGTTCTCGGGAGACGCCTCCAGCTCCTGCCTTCACCGAGCCTCAGATAGCTGAGGTGCGAAATATTATCAGCCCCAACACGCTCAAGAAGGCGTTCTGTGAGCAGAACTCGGTCCCATTACAGGAGATCAAGAAGAAGGGACGGAAACGAAAGACTAACAAGGGTGCCGGTGAGAGGCAGCCGGCACCGAGTTCGATCCGTGCTCAGGACGGGCCACCTTCACCTAAGGATATCTCAAGGAGGGTGCATGTGGCGGGTAGGGCGAAGCTACCGCCAAATATGCTCAATGTTGCAGCCGATGCTATGAGGAATCTGCATGACAGTGTTATTTCTTTGGAGAAGCAGCGTCTCAGAGAGAATGATGTGGCATACCCGGTTTTCGTGGCCAAGGTGCCAGAGGGCAAGGGCTTTGTGGATGGTGACATCGGGGGTACGATCGTCCTGCGGTTTGATGACATCTTTGCTATGTTTAACCTTCATCCGCTGCACTACACCTTCGTTCGGCTGTTTTCGCTGAGTATGGAGATGCGGATCATTAGAGACAAGACCCCGGACATCGTGATAGTCGACCCCTTCTACATGCATGCCAAGCACTTGAGCAGCGCTAGGGACCGCCAAGTTACGAGTTCACACCTCGAAGGCGTCATTCTGGCAAACCCAGATAAGGATAAGTTCCTCGTGGCTTACTTTCCCGAGTAAGTCATCCCTTAACCACCCCGTAACATATGATTTCTTAGATTTCGATCATTCTTTTTTTTCTAACATTTCGTGTTCTGTGCAGTGACACACATTGCACACTCATCCTCTTAAGCCCGAAATATTCCATGGCCACGTATTTCGACCCGAACCGTAACTCCAAGATAGACTACACAAATGTCAAGAACGTTCTTGATGATGTTCTCCCCGGCTACGCCAGATCTGGAGGCACCTTCACCAGGGCAGTTCGTAAGTACGGCAAGCACACCTTCTCACACAATATGAAGTTCTGCTGCGTCAAGCAGCTGCCTGGCGGTCAGAAGGATGCCTACTATGCCCTCCATCACATGCGGGCTATTGTAAGGGACCATCATCACCTTCTGCTACTAGATAGTCTCAAAGATTGGGCCGCGAGGTTGTCGGCAACCCAGGACGCGGACCTCAGACAAGAATTCTTTCGCATCCAGTCGGAGTTTGCGGACATCATCCATCAAGATGTCCTTCATACCTCGGGGCAGTTCTTCCGCAGATATCAACCGCCCAACAGTGAGATAGATGGAAAGCTACAAATGCAGGGTGACAACGACCGCGATTTCATGACCATCACGACAGACGATGGCTTCATCCACACTCCTGTCCGATGAGTCGAGTCGAAAGTACTGATGTGTAGTTCTGAAACATTGATTGGCTCATGTTGTAATTAAACTTTAATGAATCGTATGTCTCTTTGGTTTGGACAGTCGTTCAACTTAGATGTAATCGATGCTATTTATTATTAGGACCATGAATCATGCTATTAATGTCTTGCTTTTCTCTTCCGATCCTTTTGTTGCATACTTACATATTTCTTATGTATTGTCTGTTGTTTGCCTTGTGCATAGAGATGCCGTCGTATGTCGTGTACAAGGGTAAGGTTCCCGGAGTCTACGACGACTGGGAGGAGTGTTGGATACAGGTTCACCGTTTCAGCAGTAATAGTTACAAAGGGTACACCACTAGGGCGGAGGCCGAATCTAGATACGCCCACTATCTAGCGGGAGAGAGGAGGGAGCGTTGGAGGAACCGGATGAAGACCAGTTTGATCGCGATGATGCTCATCGTGATGACCGCATCTCTCTTCTATGTGATGGTAGTTTAGATGATCGATATCGACTTGTAATGTGAAGACAAACTCGATACTCGCGGTCTTGAGACTTGTAATGTTTTATCTTTGTTCAGTCTTTTGAATTCGGAGACTAATATGATGAATTGTATTCGGAGACTAATCTTCTATTGTATTTGATGAATCTGATGTTGCTGTGTGTTGCTGTCTATATTCTGTCCAATAATATATTTTGTAACATGTGCAAAAATCAGAAAAGTAAAAAAAAAACAAATATCATACTAATGGCGCATCACCTCCAGGTGCGCCATTAGTATGCCAAAGGATACTAATGGCGCATCACCATAGAGTGCACCATTAGTATGAGAAAGCAGATGGTTTCGTATGGCCCCCCGGGAGGCACACTAATGGCGCATGGTGTTACATACTAATGGCGCACAGCTTGGTGCGCCATTAGTATACCGGATACTAATGGCGCACCAGTGGTGCGCCATTAGTAAAAAAATACTAGTGGCGTGGTACTAATGGTGCACTGGTAGTGCGCCATTAGTAGGCAAAACCGGTGCGCCATTAGTAGGCCTTTTCCTAGTAGTGAAAGGTCCAGACGAACCGAGACCAATGACCCACGTGGCCCGGCCGGCCCCCGGGTCTCACGAACCGGGTCCAATGCCCCCATGGGTCCCGGTTCTGGACTGAACCGGGACTAATGGGCTGACCCGGCCTGGACCATTGCCCCCTTTTCTACTAGTGCGGGTAGGGGGTCCCGAACTGTGCGTCTAAGGATCGAGGGTAACATGAGGCAGGGGACATGATGTTTACCCTGGTTTGGGCCCACTTAATGGAGGTAATACTCTACTTCCTGCTTGATTGACTTTGATGAGTATAGGGGTTACAAGAGTTGCTCTACCTCGAGATCGTAATGGCTAAACCATAGATTTCTAGCCTGTATGGTTGTTCCTGTCTCTACTGACTACGCCCGCCAGTTTATATAGGCACCGGAGAGGACTAGGGTTGTACAAAGTCGGTTTACAGGTGAACAAAACTGCACATCCGGACACCAAGCTTGCAATCCACATAAAGGAGAGTCCCATCCGGACACGGGAGAAGGCCTTCTATCTCGTATCTTCACGGCCCATGTCACATAGGCCGGCTCCCCGAGGACCCCACAGTCCAGGACTCCCCCAGGAACAGCCTATGATTTATCTAGCATGGAAAGTGTTGGGATGCTCCAAGTCATTTTCGTTGGTAGGAAAATTATGCCTCTCAAAAATAATTTTAGCTCTCAATTTAAGCTTTGAGCTCTGACACCTCTACAAATCACTACTTCCCTCCGTGAAGGGCCTTTCTTTTACTTATGCAATTTTTATTTTGAATTTGATTCTCCGTTCTCTTGTAAAGCACCAACTAAGGAACACCATGATTGTATTTGAGCATTGGGTGTAGCTAATATTCGAGTGTGTTTCATGAATGGATCAATGATTGAGCATGATGGGCTAGGGATAACTTGCTTTACCGTTGATATTTTGAAAGACATGGTTGCTTGTTGCTATGCTTGAGTATTAAAGTATTAAAGTCTCCAAATGGCTTATTTTGACATCCACTGGATGTACTACTCCCTCCGTCCCATAATATAAGAGCGTTTTTAACACTACACTAGTGTTAGAAATGCTCTTATATTATGGGATGGGGGGTGTATTGGTGATATGGAGACCGAAAAGGTGGCAGCACCACTT
>NC_057807.1:567946704-567948194 GCF_018294505.1 Triticum aestivum
TATACATGGATTTGAAGAGAATTGACAAGTTCAAAAAACAAAGTTGTACAACAGATAATTAACAATTGTATCCACTATTCTTAAATAATTGATTTCCACTAAACCTAGTTCTCTCAACATGGGGGCCTTCTACCGCACCTGGTCTGTCAGTATCCACATGCGGGAAAATCACCTAGTTTTAACAATTACTTACCCGACTTTATCTTCATGAGTGATTCCAAGAGAAACATCGCATACTGGACAGGATTCGATGTCCTCCTCATCTATTTTCTTCATAATACACTCCCGCCAAACCGCATACAGGAAGATGGTTATAATACATGTAGGCATGCAAGTATCATACAGAGATTTGAAAGAACCAAATTTGTAATTGCTCACATGTCACCTTTTCATATCGTACAGTTCCCTGTGTATACGCTATAAGGTTTGTGTGTCGTTGTATGTAAACCAGCAGCAAAACACTCTCTCCTCATAAGCGAACATGCTTCAGTCGCTACGCAACTCCCTAGCCCCCCGTTCTGCTCTGATCCCGAGCTCCAGCAAACCAAATTATCCTCATGGACTAGGGGTTAATCTCTACAAAAGGAGATGGAGGCCCGCAGTAGTAGTAAGAGTGCGACTACCAAGAAGAGGATATCAGCCACACTCGAGGTTGAGAGCAGTAGTGGAGGACGAAAAAAAATGACGTGGGGCGGACCCATCATAAAATGTCTTGTGTCCACATGTATATCACACATACATTCATCTAAAAAATGTATAACACACACACACACACACAAACACACACACACACACACACACACATACACACACCATATCGAGCAATGCTATCATATAAATAACAAATTCAGATCATCAACCCCGCATGCGCTCTTGCCATTAGCTGTGTAGTTGCCGCTCCTGCAAGGATTCGTCATCGCCAATTCGTGTCTACCCATGGACTGTAGCATGGGTGAACAAACGAAGGAACTAGTACCTCTGGATCGAGCATTATGGATGGGAAGAGAGGATCGATGACTATGCGTGACTTGTATATGGCCCAATATTGTATGTGACTTGTGTAACGCCCAATAAGAATTTTTGGTGATCGATCTATATGTATAGGTAAATAATCGCTGCAAATCAAGGTAGGGGGCAAATCAGGGGGAAATGAAAAGACTAACCAGTAACTGAGATCTGAGAATGACTTGAGGGTGACTTGTGTTGGCTTGGCTTCCCTGAAAGCAGATTCAATGAGATTGTGAAAGCAAGTCATTGCTGCAACTTATCTGCCTTCCGAGCTAGCTAGATCTGCTGGTCAATAAAGAGTCAAAGCGAAATCTTCTTATAATTTGTCGGTTTTAGGACGTCACCTGGTATGCACGTTCGCTGCTATCTGATCTTATACTCAGTGGTGGAGGACGAAAAAAAATTGAGGTGAGGCGGACCCATGACAAAATGTCTTGTGTTCACATTTATATCACACACACATTCATCTAAAAATGTATATC
>NC_057807.1:567948344-567949665 GCF_018294505.1 Triticum aestivum
ATCCACATAAAGGAGAGTCCCATCCGGACACGGGAGAAGGCCTTCTATCTCGTATCTTCACGGCCCATGTCACATAGGCCGGCTCCCCGAGGACCCCACAGTCCAGGACTCCCCCAGGAACAGCCTATGATTTATCTAGCATGGAAAGTGTTGGGATGCTCCAAGTCATTTTCGTTGGTAGGAAAATTATGCCTCTCAAAAATAATTTTAGCTCTCAATTTAAGCTTTGAGCTCTGACACCTCTACAAATCACTACTTCCCTCCGTGAAGGGCCTTTCTTTTACTTATGCAATTTTTATTTTGAATTTGATTCTCCGTTCTCTTGTAAAGCACCAACTAAGGAACACCATGATTGTATTTGAGCATTGGGTGTAGCTAATATTCGAGTGTGTTTCATGAATGGATCAATGATTGAGCATGATGGGCTAGGGATAACTTGCTTTACCGTTGATATTTTGAAAGACATGGTTGCTTGTTGCTATGCTTGAGTATTAAAGTATTAAAGTCTCCAAATGGCTTATTTTGACATCCACTGGATGTACTACTCCCTCCGTCCCATAATATAAGAGCGTTTTTAACACTACACTAGTGTTAGAAATGCTCTTATATTATGGGATGGGGGGTGTATTGGTGATATGGAGACCGAAAAGGTGGCAGCACCACTTCTTAAGATTCGCATGCTATTAACGTTATGCACATGTACCTATACATGGATTTGAAGAGAATTGACAAGTTCAAAAAACAAAGTTGTACAACAGATAATTAACAATTGTATCCACTATTCTTAAATAATTGATTTCCACTAAACCTAGTTCTCTCAACATGGGGGCCTTCTACCGCACCTGGTCTGTCAGTATCCACATGCGGGAAAATCACCTAGTTTTAACAATTACTTACCCGACTTTATCTTCATGAGTGATTCCAAGAGAAACATCGCATACTGGACAGGATTCGATGTCCTCCTCATCTATTTTCTTCATAATACACTCCCGCCAAACCGCATACAGGAAGATGGTTATAATACATGTAGGCATGCAAGTATCATACAGAGATTTGAAAGAACCAAATTTGTAATTGCTCACATGTCACCTTTTCATATCGTACAGTTCCCTGTGTATACGCTATAAGGTTTGTGTGTCGTTGTATGTAAACCAGCAGCAAAACACTCTCTCCTCATAAGCGAACATGCTTCAGTCGCTACGCAACTCCCTAGCCCCCCGTTCTGCTCTGATCCCGAGCTCCAGCAAACCAAATTATCCTCATGGACTAGGGGTTAATCTCTACAAAAGGAGATGGAGGCCCGCAGTAGTAGTAAGAGTGC
>NC_057807.1:567951349-567952488 GCF_018294505.1 Triticum aestivum
CACACACACACACACACACACACACACACACACACACACACACACACAATATCGTGCAATGCTATCCATAAAAATAACAAATTGGGCAATTTAAATACCTGACTGTAAATATAATGACCAAAATGAAAATTCCAGTTGAAAGATAGGTTGATTATGTGAAGTTAAATAATTAAATGCATTAAACACTAAACAATGAAATTTATGATGACCGCTAAACATGAAAATCATGCCTAGAAAATCAGAATCACATTTTCATCCAATTATCTATAATATTGGAAATTAACCCTTCGAATTCGGATTACATCTTCCTGAACCAGGAATTAGAGAAAACCGAGGTATGCATCACTTGCGATTCTTTTAAGTGATACTTGTAGAGAGAATGAAAAGTTGGCTTGACATACTCTTCCGCCCCTAGCGACGAAGTGGGCTAGGGCGATAGCAGAACGCTAGATGTTAATGTACTAGAAAAAAATCAGATCATCATCCCGGCATGCGGCTCTTGCCATTGGCTGCCTGGTTGCCGCTCCTGCAAGGATTCGTCGTCCCCAATTCGTGTCCACCCATGAACTTAAGCATGGATGAACGAACGAAGGAATTAGTACCTCTGGATCGAGCATTGTGGACGGGAAGAGAGGATCGGTGACAATGCTTGACTTGCATATGGCCCAATATTGTATGTGGCTTGCATAATGCCCTATAAGAATTTTTGGCGATCGATCTATATGTATAGGTAAATACTCGCTGCAAATCGAGGTAGGGGGGGAAATTGGGGGGCAACGAAAAGACTAACCAGTAACTGAGATCTGAGAATGACTTGAGGGTGACTTGCGTTGGCTTGGCTTCCCCGAACGCAGATTCAGTGAGATTGTGAAAGGAAGTCATCGCTGCAACTTATGTGCCATCCAAGCTAGCTAGATCTAGCGGTCAATAAGGAGTCAAAGCGAAATCTTCTTATAATTATTGTCAGTTTTAGCACGTAACCTTGTATGCACGTTCGTTGCTATCTTATCTTATACTCGGCGGTAGAGGACGAAAAAAATTGAGGAGAGGCGTACCCATGATAAAATGTCTTGTGTTCACATGTACATCAGACACACATTCATCTAAAAATGTATATCACACACACACACACACACACA
>NC_057807.1:567953261-567957800 GCF_018294505.1 Triticum aestivum
TATGAAATGAATGTGCTAGAAAAAAAATCATATCATCATCCCCACATGCGCTCTTGCCATTGGCTGCCTAGTTGCCACTCCTGCAAGGATTCATTGTCGCCAATGCATGTCCACCCATGGAATGAAGCATGGATGAACGAACGAAGGAACTAGTACCTCTGGATTGAGCATTATAGATGGGAAGAGAGGATCCGTGACTATGCGTGAGTTGCATATGGCCCAATATTGTATGTGACTTGCATAACACCCAATAAGAATTTTTGGCGATCGATCTATATGTATAGGTAAATATTCGCTGCAAATCAAGGTAGGGGGGAAATCGGGGGGAAATGAAAATACTAACCAGTAACTGAGATCGAGAGTGGCTTGAGAGTGACTAGCGTTGGCTTGGCTTCCTCGAAAGCAGATTCAGTGAGATTGTGAAAGGAAGTCATAGCTGCAACTTATCTTCTTTCCAAGCTAGCTAGATCTACCAGTCAATAAAGAGTCAAATCGAAATCTTCTTATAATTTGTCAGTTTTATCATGTCACCTTGTATGCACGTTCATTGATATCTTATCTTATAGTCAGTGGCGGAGGACGAAAAAATATTGAGGTGAGGCGGACCCATGATAAAATGTCTAGTGTTCACATGTATATCACACACACATTCATCTAAAAATGTATATCACACACACACACACACACACACACACACTGTGGCACCCTGGGTCAGAGAAACCTGAACACCCCGTATTTTCCAGCCCAGAGATCGAGGTGAAGTCTTCTGGAATACGACACTACTTAGCATAGAACAAACCAGCTCTCTATTACAACACGGATATGAATATAAGATCTCCGATATTACAATGAATAACACCGGCACGGCGACAGTACGCCAACCACAGTTTCTCTATGCAAGCAGCATAACAACTCGAGGCAGCAGAACCTCTACTGGCAGCGGAACAACTATTGGCAGCGGAACAACTATTGGCAGCGGAACAACAAATGGTGATGATGGACTAATCCGCAGGGACTCTAGCTGGAATGTTTATCCTAGCTCGCGAACACGGGAAACACACCAAACAAGCAAGCAATCCAGGCACGACCTGCAAAATGACATGACACGCCAGTTCAGTACAAGGAATGTACTTGCAAGCTCACAATAACCAAAATTAGTCAAGACAAACAACAGCATGGCATTAGTAGGTTAAAACAATCATGAACATGATACTAGCAGAACAACATGGCATGCACAATGGAACATGATACAATTCTAACATGGCACGATCATATGAACATGATGATACTACATGCAACAGGTTAACATAACCATGCACCAACTTACTCTGCTTGGGTTACCTCGTAACCAAAACATGCATTCCTTACCACCGTGGACATCACACGATCATCTCACGATCAAATCAAACTTGGTATAACAATACCGTAGTAATCATTACATGACCACAAGGAGCTTGACCTTTACCCGTGATTCTCGCATAACATCACAAATATCCAACAACTCGGTATCCTCGATACCACGGTGATCCTCTCACGATCACATAAAAATCAACAAACTTCTTGCATCATCAAACTAGGGTTGTTATAAAACACATCATTGTTATTACTGTTGACCCATAGTGTGACCGACTTTGAACTGGGCCCATATCCGCGGGCGCGGCTATCGATAGATTGAACACACACACTCTCTGCTGAGTTTAGCACACTGTACCCACACCATGAAACCCATGGCCTCACAGTCCCATTCGGGTGGACCAACGGCGTTCCGATGAAACTGCTTTATTGCCCATGACACTCTCCCGGCCACTCCGACCAACTCCCCTATGGGCTAAGTCATGGGTGGCCCCTTGCCTACCAAAGGCATCAACGGCCACCATCATGGCAAAACAAACGGTCCCAAACGGGGACATGAGCTCAAAACCAAACATGGGCACACAAGGCTTATAGTGTCCTACCCGGGCAAGGTAGCGCCCGTGCATTAGCTTCCCTCGTTGGAGGAATTGGCGAGAGGTATGACAATAGACCCAGTTAGGACCTTCCCACAAAGGCAAATGTGGTTGCACTCGTCAGCTCAATTTAGTGGCACCATGACTCTGGCAATAGTTGTTCAAGTTCAATTAAGTCTGGTTAAACTTGAATGCAATAAGATGAGTCATATTAAAAAATAACATGATGCAACTAGAATACATGAGCATAATACCAACATGAGCATGGGCGTGCAACCATAATAAATCATTGAGCATAACAACAATGAAGCATATATCCGACTGACCAGGGCATACCGATGAGTATGAATAACACAAACATAACTCTATCATAAGCATAGCATGACCACTAGCATCATAAATAAATACCATGCAAGAACATAACGGCAATACTACCAGATGAGCATAAACCAGCTAGATGCAAAGAAATATGCATATCAAGGGTACTCGGTAACAGACGATAGTCATGCATTGAAGAACATAACCAACACCAACATGAACTACTAGCAAGCATGAACATACGAAATTAATACGAGCAGATAGAACATGACAACCAAGTGCAAGAAAACATAGCATGACGGTAACCACCGATCCATAAGCATAACCGAAATAACGACAACAGTAGCAAAACAAACATGCAGTTATTAAAGATTCAAGTTGAACACCAATTCTATTACATGGCTATCATGCAAATGGTGGTTGTGGCTTGGCTGGGGGTGACGGAGACTCCGGGAAAAAGTGCGGTGAAGCCACAGAAACGAAACGCCGGGCAGTTCTCTCTCTGAGGGGGCTGATTAAAGGCAAGGGCAAATGGTCATTTTCACTATGGGACCACTAGTGAAAATGTTACCAACAGAAAGAGCTCGACGAGTAGAAGACGTGAGCGTTGGTTTCACCTCAATCGAAGTGACAATTGAAAAGTTGTGAAGGGTTGAAGGAAAAGGACCAATCTGTGAATATTTCTTCAGTAAACAGGTCCCTGGGGCAGAAAATAGAAAGCGCATTTAGAGGAATGCGTTTTCAGAACTGAGAAAACATAATCTTGGCCACAATAGAAACAAATACGCTTTCTAGAAGGGGAAAACGTACTCTAGGCCGAAGAGAACAAGAATACACTTTCACAAAGAGAAAACATATTTTTGAAAATACATCTTCACTTAAAACGAGAGGGCATGGGGCTGGGGTCACATACGTGTGGGTCTAGGGGGGGCAGGGGGCCAAGCTGGCGCTCATCTTCTTCCTCCTCCATCTGTCCCGATCGAGACAGAGGAGGAGCAGGGGAGGGGCTCGCCGGCGATTGGCCAGGCCGGCTCCGGCTGACTCCAGTGAGGGTGCGGCCACCGGCGAGCTCGCCATGGACCAGTGCAGCCAGGGGTAGACAAAGGAGAGGCGGGGACGGGACGAGGCGAAGCTAGATCATGGTTTTGGCTGATGCACCCCATGGTCACCATGTGAGCTAGCATACGCGGTGCGTTCTGGCCGAACCCACCATGTCCAGTGCATTTACCTTAGTGCCCTGAGTCTAAATGAGGCAACAAGTCGGTTCAGGGGCAAAGAAGAGAAAAACAGGAGGAGCCAAAACATATCAGCAACAACCTTCCTGTGCTGTCCAGAGGGGACACAAACTTGGCAACAAAGGACTAATTTGTCTAGTACTTATCACACACTAAGGTGACTTTGATCACCAAAAATCAGCTTAAGAGGAGGAGTTTAGAGGGTGGTTGCTGTAGAAAATGCCATACTGGCCAGAAATGGAGATTTGGTTGATGCACTCACATGAAGATGCAAGTTGAGCTGAAATTGGGCATGGCCCAATGATTTGAAGATATGAAGATGCTCAAAAAGTTTCAAGCCATTTGGATGAACCAAACTAGCACAACTAGGAAAATGCTTATACATAGTAGCATAGTAGTAGCGCTAGAAAATAGTAAACGCTACTAGTAACTCTATAGTAGTAGCATTGAGTAGCAGAAACGCGCTACTACTATGTGGGACCAGACGAGGCCACCGACGGTCGCCATAGTTGTAGCGGTGTACAGAAAAAGCGCTACTACTAACAGTTTGGTAACAACACTCTGTTTAAATGCGCCGCTACTGCTAGTGGGCCCCACTTAGTAGTAGTGCCTTCCCTGGAGAGCGCTACTACTAAGTCCAATAGCAGCAGCACTTTTTGCAAAGCAGCGGTACTGCTAGTTGTGGCTAGTGCCACCTTTTCACCCTCTCCCCCTCATCTCCCGCACTTTGCCCTCTCTCCCCCTCCTTTCCCCTCTCCCCTCTCCACTTTCCACCATTGTTGCTCTTCTTCTCTCTTCCTCCTAACTCTCTTCTATCCTCATTAATGGCACCCTCCTCCATAAATGGCCTCTCCCTTTCTCCTACACCTCTCTTCTCTCCCCCATTAATGCCCCCTCCAGCGTAACCCCTCTCCATTAGTTAGCTAGCTAGATTCACCTCTCCTCCCCAACAACTAGATCTAGCTAGCTATTTAGCCAACCACACGTGCTCTCTCGATTGTTCTCTCTCATCATCTAATTAACCGCGTGCTCTCGGTCTC